>NC_137455.1:230362548-230460048 GCF_964235325.1 Thermobia domestica | reverse complement strand
GTACCTCTTTTGTATCAACTGTTTTGGTTTTTAATTATTAGGTTTAATTTTATTGTGTGTGCCTTAATTCTGTAAATAACCTACAAATTCTGAATGAATTGTATACCATGACTTCTGTAAATAACTTACAAAAAATAATGACCAGATTTCAACTGAGGAAAAATTTGCAATTAAGGCTTAGACAAAACAAGCAAAAGGCAATTCAGGAGAGTGTTCGAAAAAAAAAAAAAATCCAGTTTAAATTTACAGGATATCTTGTGGCAGTAGTGTTGTTTGCACCAGATACATTTCCTCAATTTATTTTAAATTTTCCTGGATAAACTGTGAATAAAGTGTGTTCAATGTACATTTTTTTTATAACACTAATCTCTGCTACGAACTCTCTTCAGTCAACGTTGAAGAGGAATTCGGATCACTGTCAGGGACTGAGTTTGCTAGAATGAATCGTTCGCAATAATCTAGAAAAAATATTTAGTGAATCTACAAAGCTTGTGAAATTAATATTAACTGTACCTATGGCGTCAGCAAAAGACGAAAAGTTTTTTTTCCGCACGAGAAAGAATTGACACTTTCAATGAATTGCATATCCCAAGAAAGGTTATCACCATTGGTTATGCTTTCCATTGAAAAAGACCTGACAATAAGAATACCAGAGTTCAACCAGCACATATTAGACAGATTTGCTCCAATCAAAGAGAAGATAATGAACTTGCTAATTAATTAAGGTGATTAATCGGATAAAATATTCTGCATTTTATATTTTTTAAAAACAATTTTATTTAATTTAACATGTCACATAGCATTTGCATCTAAAGTTATGCTGATTAGTCAATGAGTCAACTTTATATCTTCTGTCTCTTATCGTTCGTACTGCAACACCCGAAACCACAATCCACCGGCCGCCACTGGTCGGATGACGTTGACATATAAATAAGGAATAAATAACGGTGAATATTTATGAGAACATTTATTGTGTAGAGACAAACAGTAATCAATTGCTCACACGTAAATTCCACTTACCTCCCATAAAAATCTGATATTGGTGTACAATTAATGTTAGAAAAACTGTATTTTATAAAATTTCCCTGATTTCCAGTCTTTTTCCCTGATCTTCCCTTACCTGCATTATTTTCGCTGATTCTCCTGACCAGTAGAAACCCTGCTGTAACGGAATGGAGGGAAAGTAGGCTTCTCTTGGAAGGAGTTCCGAGGGAGGTAAGGATCTAGGTTTAACTTTTTGGACTTAGTTTCTGGAACGCAGTCTCACTTTCTGTAACATGAAGCGTACAAATATATTGAAACAGACAAAAATATCGTTGAACTGGCCAAAAATCGAACCGAAGTCTCTTGTTTGACAACGGTTGCTTTACTATTTTAGATACTGCGGACGTGAGATTTTTTCTAACTCTGTTTAATGTGTTTACGAGGAAACGAACACTAAAATTTAAATTATTGTTTTGCCCTTGACTATACGCAAATACAAAACAATGGTGGAATAACAAACATTTCTAGAGTCGAAATGGAGAGAAACTTTTATTTCCCATTTTCCTGAGAGCTGTCTTTTCTTATTCCTCATTGTAAATTTCACAAGACACTTAATGTGAGATGTCAACAGAATATTTGATGCACTTGGTAAAATAAGAATAATAACCAATCTGGTTATTTGAGGTTTAGTTGAAAAACTCGCCGTTCATTAAGCAAAGATTGATAAGCAGAAGACAGGGATTCGATTCGCTCTCACTCCACCTATAAAATTTTGTATTCCACAGCATTGTTCCATGTGCATTGTACTGGGTGAAAACAAGACAGTTTGACACACAAATAGTTATGTGCGTAATCTTACTCTGGTTAAATAATATAAAGTTAATTTTCAAATAAACTATCCACTTAATTTCATTTCACGAATTTCCTGAAAGATCTTTATGAACTTGATCTTTAGACATTAGACATAATAATGACGGATAGTTTCAAGTCAATAATGAATGAGCTAACGAAGGCAAACCTTATTGAAACATGAGCCTTGACAGCATGGGCGGAGTTAGGAATTGTCTGCTGGAGGGGCATTCTTTTGTCTGCTGGGGGACACGGTAAATAGAAAATTGAAGGATTTAATGAGAATTGAAGGATCTTATACGTGACATTTTTATTTTTTCTCAAAAAGTTGCGGGAGCAATTCCCCCCTATGCCCCCCCCATAGCTTAGCCCATGCTTGACAGTGTGTGACGATGGAATCCCAGATTGTAAGAAAGCACTAATGAACTATTTACATGGATACAGGAAACAAAAATTGTTTTTGGAAGTGAACATAGGTTTAATAATAAAATAAAAACTGCAACTAATTTTTTCCACTATTTTAAGAAAGGGAGAATATCAACTTGTACATTATTTTTCTACGTAGTTCCCTCCCAGCGCAATGCATTTACGTCATCGGATAGGAAGTGCTTCGATACAGCTAGCCACTCGTGCACCACGGATTGCAGGTATTCATGTGACTTGACTTGTTCTTTAAGGGTCTCTTTTAATACACCACAGATGTGGACATTTGGTTTGCCAAATCTGGTAAGTATGGTGGATGTAGGAGGAACTTGAACGTAGGTCATCGACGGTTTTCATGGTTGCACGACCAGAATGAGGGTGGGCGTTATGTTGTAGCAGAACACCTGAACTTAGCAATCTCCTTCGCTTTGCGCGTATTACTGGCTTCAAATGATTCTTGAGAAGGTCGGTATAGGTAGCACTAGTAACTGTGGTACGTGGGGGGCATGTAGTGTAGAGCTGGCTGCGAAATTCTTTGCCATCGGCGAAGAAGAATGACGCCATTCTTTGTTTGCACGTTTCGTTTCCGGTTGAAAATGGTACACCCAACTTTCATCCTCGGTGACAATGTGAGCTAGAAAACCTTCACTTCGTCTTCATAACGCCTCAGCAGCTCTTGACATATGTCAACCCGACTATCTTCCAGTTCCTCTGTCCGTTGTAGAGGAACGCACCTGGCGGACGTTTCTCTAGGTGTGTTCGTCATGCCCTCATTATGTGTTGTACTGATCCGAAGCTCATATTCAGCAAGGAAGCAATTTCAGTCTGGCTGACATGCCGGTTTCACTGAATAAGCAAATTTGTTGCGGCTATAGACTCTTAACTCACAACTCCATGAGCCTGACCCGGACAGGGAGCATCAGTCAACAAAGCTGTATCTTCTGTAAATTTCTTGCACTACTTGTAGACTTGCCGCTGTGAGACAAACATCTCCATATTTCGCCTTCATTTTCATATGAATATCATCCGGTACATGAATATAATAATCGAATGACTCCAAGTTGTTCCTCCTCAGTGCAAGTGCATAGTGGTGCCACCATACTGAATCAGTTGTTACTCATCTCCTATCCCATCTGCCGGCACTGCTTCATACTATCAGTTCGGAAAGACGTCAAAGATTGTGTTCGCAAATTTCAACGGCTAGAAGAAAAAAATATTTTTAATGTCACTTTTGCAGTTTTCAATTGATTTTTCCTCGTGTATTAAAAAAGAAAAACTGAGAACAAATTCTGACTCTTTTATGCAACAGTAAATTAATAGATTTGCAACTCTGTGTATCATGTTCAGCATTTGAGAGTAATATAGTGGATCAGTAATCAGGATTATACTAATAATTACAGTAGAGCTCCAGTTATCCGAACTGATGTTGACCTGACTAACCTCTGATGATCGGGGCTCGAATAACAAAGTGTTTTTTTACAAAACAAAAGGTAGTACTGTACGTACAGTAGTAAAGGTGTGATGTACAGTACAAGAAGTAAGCTTATACTAATTGTTGTACAGCACGTTCAATCGTTCAGACTCAGATAATCGTGGATTACTGTATTTGGAAAGTTCGAACAGTACAGTTTTCAAATTATTGAACATCTGAAACATTTTTTTAAAGTTCTCAAGAATTATTTTGCAATATTTCATTTCAAATGCAACTAGAATTTAGCTCGCTCTTCGCAATGTAGCACAGAATGCCAGTGTGACGCGAGCATGTGTGTCAATGTTGAAAATTAGTCACGAAGCATCAGTCTTGTGGCCTACAAGATATATCGCCTATTGATATGGTTTATTTTTAAAAATAATGTGTTTCTTCTTCCATTATAAGATTCGTGTGAATGTTTGCTTTGAGTGTGGTGGGAAACTCATGTCAGCAACCCAACAGTATGAATTAAAGTCATATGTCTAATGTTAAAACTCAGTGAAGTTCAGAAAACAGGTTGGGGTACCCAGTTAGGAAGTACACCATTGTTGAACAGTGTCGTATGAAAGTACATCATGAAGAATACACAATTACCAGTGATTTTTCTATGAACTGAAACTTTGACATTCTGTACAGCAAGCCGCAAAAGTCAGTAATTACTAACGCACGTACCGCTTGTTGTTGTTTTAGCAAATTTCGTTCCGATGATAGCACTAAAAATAAGCCCCATAGGCACCAACTAGTATTTTTGGTTCAGGTCTTCAATAACACCATGGAAGCAAACTATCGATAAAGTATTCGCGCCACCATACCATTCTCGTTCGGCAGCTTCTTGCAATCGTCAAGGTGAAAAGGTTAGACTTATGGGCACCACATATGAGTTCCAACAAGAATCGCCGTTTGGAGGTTTGCAGTTCAGTGAGTGTAAGGAATAACCTCGAAGGTTTTGGTGCATCGAATTGTCACTTCAGCTGGAAAAGACATGGGTGGATACGTATAATGAAATGACCTCAGATGAATCTTGGGACGACAAGTGGGCAGTATGTACAAGGTACCCCAAATTACATTAATTCCTCACGTTTAAAACATCAACTCTGATTAGTTCATGAGGAATGGCGTAAAATCGGAAAAGTGGGGTTATTTAATTTATAACCGCCACCAGGTTATAGAAGGATTTTTTGTGGACACTCTGTATATTTCGTAAAGACAGTGATCATTATTTTGGATTTATACTTTATTCTGCAACGCATATAAGTTCTTTCTTTGGTGGAATTGCTTCTTTCCCACACAACTGGACAAAGAAGTCTCTCATCGTTTTCTCATATATATATTTAAAACATGGCTTTTAGTGAGAACATTTCAGTTAATAACGAACCATTTCAGTGTTTCTCCCTGACTTATTATATGCACAGTATATATTCTGTAGTTATTGGGAACTGAATTAAGTGTTTTCTTTAATCGCTTATGAAACATTGCAATAGATTAGAGAAATACGGGCTGACCAGATGTTCCAATGACCAAACTGGGACCAACTGCGTTGTTTCGTAGCTCGTTATCTGTACTTTCTCACGCCAGAGTTATCGCCGTGTCTAGTGCATTGCAGGCAGTTGACTAAAATTAACATAATTCTTTTTCGGTATTCTGTTTGTATGTACATACAGGTGAGTTAACTGAGTGATTTTTGAAATGAACTGCCAACCCTCTATAATTGACCACTGCAGCCCGTTCCTTGAGCTTTGGTGCTCAGGGGGTTTGACTCCGATACTGTACGCAGCCACCACGCACGTTGCGTCGGAAACCAAGTACGATTGTGTGTTAAGGGGCACAAGCTATTAGCCGGTGAAAGACGTTTTCTTACGGCTAGCCCCAACTAGTGAAGTCCCAGGTCCACGAACCTTGTGCGTTTAAAAAGTTATACATGCGCCCTCCAACATTATCATTCTACTTCTTTTTCTTATTTTGCTGAAGAATCACCTTTACGCTTCAGGATTGCTCGGTGAAGCAACTGGATTCATCGTGGGACGATCCAAACAACTTTTCCCCAGTGCTAATCCCCCAAGTGCGTCAATGGTGTGAGAGAAGCATGTGTCGTGAAATCTGAATTATAATCTCATATATATATATATATATATAAAGGGCGATATTGCCTTAAAAGGGCAAAGTGTGATTTCAGTGACAAAAATTATTATACATATTCAGTGTTCAGTGTTGTGTTCATTCCTCTTCGCTATTTTTTTTTTATATAATAGTGTTCTAATAAATAAGTATAGTGTTATTTAATCCAGTGTGTTTTCGTTGTTTGTATGAGTGATATTTGTGTGCGTTATGGTCTGGATGACCATCTGATCGTCCGTGAGGTTTTCGAGACGAGACACCCGAACCTCTCGGCGCCTAATGCTCATCTCATTATTGAGACCGACGAGCGATCTGCAAACAGTTTGTAATCTCTTCTTGGAGAGGTCCTTCATCGTCCTGTCCAGGTAAGTTCAAGTATCAGGAAGATACATATTGATAGGTTCACGAACAGAGACAGATTACCCAGGGTGGTTACAAATAAATAAATGTTCACCCAAATAGAGACCTCGAATTTCAATTGGTTACAAATAAATGGAAGCCCGAACAGCGACCCGAACTTAATTGGTTATAAATGAATGGCGCCCGAACAGGGACCCGAATCGAGATCGTTGGTGCTCGAATATTTATAAGGTAAATATTTTAATATATCACTTCTTTTCCAGCTTAGAATGAGTAATCTGAAAAAATTCTCTTTCAGGTGGTTTTAATCATATATTCTTGTGATAGTTCATTTTATTCTAATCGTACATTTTAAGTTTATTTTTGTCCAAGATGGCACATCAGGAAGTAGATTTGGCTACTAAGATGAATGCATTCCTTGAAAAGAACTTGGCGCAATTTAAAGATAATTTTGAAAGATTAGAATAAAAAGTAGATAAAAACGAAGAGAATTTTGCTAGATTAGAACAGGAAAATAAAGAGAATATTGACAGATTAGAAAAAGAGCTCAAGAGTGAGTTAGGTCAGAAGTTAGACGCTGTACAAAGGGAATGTTGTGAAAATAACCAAACATTAGAACAAAGTATTAGGACTGTAGAGGCTGAAAGTAAACGTAGGAACGAAATCCTCGAACAAAAATACGATGGGATAACACTTAAGATTCATGACCAGCTTCACGAAGTCAGTCATAGTACTAAACAGGCAATCGAACTCGCCATACAGACCAGCGTCGAAGTCAGGCAACAGACTGAAGAAGCATGTCATCGTGTAGAACAAATAGAAACAAAAGTCTGTAAAATTCAGAATCATTTAGGAGGCTTGCACGAATACACACAATCCCTCCAAGGCCAGTTGGAATCAGCCCGAGATGTGTCAGGCTAAGAAGAAACGCTGCGTTAGTTTACATATAGATACAACCGATAAATTAGATGAGATGCATGACCGTATTGAGGAAATTTCTGAACGCGTAGAAAGGCAAGGCAAAGACATTAAAATGGTTTATGAAGAAGCAAAACTAATAGATTACAATATGAAGGTAAAAAATGAATCTAACGCAGAATGTCGCGCCGAAATACGGGCAATAGATAAGAACATAAAAGAAATTAGGCGTGATATGGTAGAGCTCACCCAGAGAGTAGAAAGTACCGAAAATAGAGCGTCAGAATTCGAACCCCGAGTAGAAGCAGATACTCATAAACAAGTTAGAAATAGGCACTACAGTGATTCGGCTTATTCGGAGTGTAAGAACACCAGTAGTAGTGATAGTGCAAGTGATGATTGAGAAATCAAGGTTGTATGTGACCGAAGGCGTAAGCGCGACAAAAATGTTACTTTCACAAATCGCCAGAGAAAAAATACGAAATTAAAGGACGATGTCATGCTTAAGGAAATTCAGTGTTTTCCTAAATTTCAGGGTGACCCTTTCAGTGAATCAATTCACAATTATTTGCAAAAGCTAGAGCTTACAGCTCAATTAGCCAACCTTTCTAATAAAGCTCTGTTTAAACTCATTCCACATTTGTTACAAGGAGTTTCGTTAAGTTGGTACAATATCAGGAAAGACGACTTTACTAACTATGATCAAATCAAACAAGCACTTATTGAAGCTTTTGCGGGAAAAGGTACAGTACAACGCAGGCTATCAACCTGTAAGAGTACTAGATTCGATCCCAAGGTACATAGTTCCGTACATGATTTCGCGCTAGATCAATTCAATAAACTTCGTGAATTGACACTGCAATTGCCTGAATTTACAGATGTAATACAGACTTTGCCTAATAGATTTAAAACTGAACTCTTGATTCATTCATGTAACAACATCAGGGAGTTTTTGGCCGCAATTCAAAAATTAGAAACTTTACATGCTCAGCAAAGTCGTAGAGAAGAAAGATAAAAGCAGAGTAATAATTATAATGGTAATCAAAATTTCAGTTTCCAAAGTAACTAACGAAATTTTTCGTATAATAAGAGTAATAATCAAAGGTGCCAGGATCAGCGTGTAAATATGAGAATTGATAGAAATCAGAACCGAGGTCGTAGGCGACATGACAATAGTAGAAATAATAGGAACCGACCCTCGAGATCACGTGACAAGAGAAATAGTGAGGAACGAAACAGGAATTGCAACTCGCGCGATAATTCTAACACTAGACCTGAACGAAAGAACAATAATTCTAGGAATCGGCGAAACAATAGTACCAAAAATGAAAGGAGGAATAATAATAGTAGAAATAACAACAATAGACAAAATCATAACAATAGGAACAACTGAAACCGGTCAAACTGACGTAATGAATGGAATTTTGGCCACTCGGAAAACAATTAGAAGGCGGTACTGAGGACCGGGTACCGGCCAATACATACTATCCCACTGTAGGTCCAACATTTTCTGGTATCGCATACTCACATTTGTAGTGTATATAATCCTGATTTAGCTAGAAGAGACTGTGAATCGGACACAGACTGTTTAGACCATTATATTAATGCGCAATCCAACCCTATCTCTGCTAAACTTAGTTTTAGTTTGTAATACTGAAGTTGAATGTCTGGCGGAAACAGGCTCCAACACGTGCCTCATGTCTTTAGCGCTTTGGAAACGCATTAGAGCAGATGTGACGTCACCCAAACTTACTCCAGCTGATGATGTATTTTAGTGGATTTCAGTGGGTCAACCAGAAGAAAAGTAAGAGGTTACACATTAGTCACTATTCAAATTGATAACATTTCTGTTTATGTAAAAGTTCATGTTACAGAATCTCTTAATCAAGATCTTATTTTAGGACTTGATGCACTCACTACTTTGAGAAGCCAAATTAATCTTTCGGATGGTACGATTTCCATGGAATATAATAATCTGAAAACCATTATTAATCTTTTACCAGAAAATTTTGACTTTCAGGAAATCTCCGAAGATGAAGAGAGAGGTACGATAGATAACAATTTTTCTATTTCAGCTGCCACTTTTGTAAAACAATGTGCCATACACGAACAGATTAGAGATGCTGTTAACCGCACTTTTAATTTAAACAACCAACAGAAAAAGCAATTATATTCTCTTTTGTTACAATATAGGGATATTTTTACAAATTATCCAGGCCTCTGTAAAGACTACGTTTATGAGATGGAGGTGAAAACTGACAAGCCACTGGTACGTAAACAATATCCCATTTCTCATAAGTATCTTTAAGATGTACGTGATGAGATTCATGATTTATTAGAATTAGGATTAATTTGTCATTCGAATAATTCTGTACACAGCAATCCTATCCTTGTAGTTCCCAAGAAAAACGGGAAACCAAGGGTATGTGTTGATCTTCGTTTGCCGAACCAGTTTGTGGAACTTCGCCACAAAAATCTGAGGGCATATAGGACTTATTATTAAAAGTAAAATGTAAACCTTTCCTTAGCTCGCTGGATCTTGTAAGTAGTTATAATCAAGCATTGCTTACTCCTAAGTCCCAGGAATATACAGCATTCAATTTCGAAGGCCAGCATTATCAATATCGAGTCACATGTTTTGGTTACAAAAATGGTAGCAGTGTTTTAAACAGTATGCTTCAAAAAGTATTGGGACCAGAGTTACATGCTAAAAATCTTACGATATATCGACGATTTGGCTTGCTTTACAGATAGCTTCGAAGAACATCTTGCATTGCTGAGACAGATCTTTGAAAAGTTTAGAGAACACAACCTTACTCTTAACATTGAAAAATGTTTGTTTTGTACTGATTCAATATCTTTTCTAAGTTTCTTGATTACTCCCGAAGGCATCAAAAAGGATCCAAAAACCATAGAAGTGGTTCGTAACTTACCCAGACCCACCAATATTAAATCTTTACAATCTGTAATTGGTCTCTTTAATTGGTCACGAAATTTTATTCCTCATTTCTCAGAAAAAATGCAACCTCTTTTTCAGCTTCTCAAAAAAGGAAAATGGTGGCAATGGCTTGAAGAACACGAACAATCTTTTCAACAAATTAAAGACGATATTTGTAAAGATGTTCTCTTGTCTCACCCTGATTTGAATTTACCTTATTATTTAGAATCGGATGCATCCCACTTGGGAGTCAGTGCAGTCCTATATCAGTACAGTGATGGACAGAAAAGGGTCATCCAGTTCGCTAGTCGGACTTTAACACCTACCGAGTCCCGCTATAGTGTGAGCTGGAATGCCTTGCAATCGTATTTGCGGTCCGAAAATGGCGCCAATTACTAATTGGTCACCATGTTATTTTTATTACAGATCATAAAAATCTCAGTTGGTTGGATAAGGCCAAGCCTTGGAACACTCTTCTTAGACGGTCCCTCGAATTACAGCAGCTGGACTACGAAATACGTTTCCAGAAAGGTTCCGAGAACCTTTGTGCAGACGCGCTTTCACGTCTTCCCTTCCAAAGAATTACCAACTAAACGTGTTCATCCTTTACAGGCTATTCAGGACAAAATCAAAAATATATCAGTTGAAGAGTTAGAGCGCACAAAAGGAAGATCCTGATTATTTCCCCATTATTTTTTTTTAGCAGGTGAGGAAATAGAAGAGCTTCCAAGGAATTCACGCAATTGGGAAAAATTTTTCAAACTCTATAATGGCATTCTTTTGTACAGAGATTTTCATTTCCCAGACTCTCATAAAATTTGCATTCCCAGGTCATTAGTGAATAACGTTCTCACAGCTTACCATGACGATTTAGACCACCCAGGAGTAGACAAAACGCTTCGGATCATCTCAAAATCATTTTATTGGAGCAAAATGAGATCAGATGTGAAGAAATATTTAAAGGATTGTGTGAAATGTATGCATTTTAAATCCGATCACCACCCACAGGCACGTTTCTTGTCCACTTGTTAAATCGTGTTTCTGGAAAGAAATTTATTACAACGTGTGACCAAAAAGATGCCTTCTTCCAAATCCGCATCACAGAAAATAGCAAACCAATCACAGCATTCTCTGTTCCGGGGGAGGGATCCTTTCATTATAATGTGGTTCCCCAGGGATTACTTTGTTCTTCTGCGGCGTTGAACCGGCTCATAAAACTGACATTAGCCGATATTCCATCGCCCCATATATTGAATTATCTAGATGACTATTTTATAGTAGCTGACACCATACCGGAAATGTTAGAATTATGCATATTACTTTTTGATGCTTTTCGCAAGCGAGGTTTAAAATTGTCTCCAAAGAAAACCAAGTTTGCACAGACTTCTGTAGTTGTTCTTGGACATAAAGTAAATAAATATGGTATTTCTGTTTCTGACAAAGTGATTGACACTATAAAATGTTACAAACGTCCTAAAACTAAGAAACAACTCAAGTCATTTTTCGGCACTTGTAGTTTGTGAGACGCTTTGTAAAGAATTTCAGTGAAATTTCAGCTCCTCTCTTACAATTACTTAAGCGTGATGCTAAATATAGCTGGAAAAAGCCACAAGATGCTTTTGAAAAACTCAAAGAAGCAATAATAAATTCACCAACTTTAATGAACTATCACCCCAACAGACCATTATTTCTGTACACGGATGGATGTAAATCTGGGGTGGGGGCGATTGCTAAGCAACCAATTGATGATAACCCTGACAGTGAATTAGTTCCTATTGGGTATTGTTTCCGGTCTCTAAACGCCACAGAATAAAATTACTCAATATATGAGATTGAGCTTCTTGGGGTGCTATATGCAATACGTTCTTTTCGTTACTGGCTCATCGGAAGACATTTTTTTCTAAAACCGGACTGTAGAGCGATCACGTTTCTAAAACAATCTAAAAATGTTAGTGGCAAGCTAGCTCGGTGGCTTTCTCAACTAGAACAATTTGACTTTACAATATCCCATGTCTCAGGAACCGCCAATATAGAAGCTGATAATATCAGTCGTTTTGCTTCCAATAAAAGAGATCTCGAAAATGAAAAGTTAAGTTCAGAGGATCCCTGTTTATTTTTCTAGAAGATAACACCGATATTAATATTAGCGAAGCTCAGAGAAAAGATAATGTTCTTAAGCACATTATTGACTGGCTTGAGGGCAAATCTAAAGGCAATCAGTATGAAAGACAAGCTTCCTGTTACGAATTGCGCAATAACATTCTTTACAGAAAAAACAAAACACCTATGGGTATGAACTACTTGCTTGCCATTCCTTTGTCATTGCGGGAAACAGTTTTTAAGAAGTGTCATGAGGAGATTTTGGGAGCCAATCACTCTGCTTTTAATAAAACATATAAATTATTAGTTAACAGTGTATATTTTCCTGACATGAAACGCTTTGTATATAAACGCTGTAGAGAATGCCTTCACTGCCAAATGTTAAAGAAAAGAGTTGGTTTGAGTTATGGTAAGCTGCAAACTCACCCTAGTGTTATGCCCTTTTCCCGGCTCTATTTAGATGTAGCTGGGCCTTATTGCACTAACAATATTTTGAAACAAATATTTTGTGGTGTGTGTGGATGAAGCCACAAGATTTTGTATAACAGCTAGTATTCCAGACACCACTGCCAATACTTTGGCATCATTCCTTTTTAATGACGTCATTTTAAAATATGGGTTATTTTATGAACTCTGCCTAGACAGGGCAGCTGCTTTTACAAGCGCCATATTTAAGGAATTGTGCAATATTTGTGGTGTTACATTGAAATTTGCAGACGTGAAAGCACATTTTTCTATTGGGCTCGCAGAAGTAACAATACGTAATTTGGAACAAAAATTGAAGCTCAATATTGACCCAGATAATTCAGGAAACTGTGTAGAGTTACTTCCCAAGGTTACATTTAGCCATAATATTTCTATTAACACAAGTATGGGATACTCCAGTTTTGAATTACTCCATGGTTTCAAACCACAATTTCAAGACAACGCAGTCAAGCTATCTCATCTTAATGATATTCGAGAGCAGGCTGCTGAAAAATTATTCAAAAGGTTCCAAACTTCTGCAAAATCATATGACAAGCGTCATGAACAAGTGCAATTTCAGAAGGGAGATCTTGTTTGGATATATGTAGATAACATGAAACGGGGCCAGACACGTGCTTTTACTGGGAAATACATTGGACCAGGTGAGATACAGGGCAAGAATAACGAAAAAAGTTACTTCGTTAAATTTACTACTGGCACAGGAAGACAGAAAATAGACTCCATTACGGTTGACCGTCTTAAGAAATATTACCCTCCGTCGCCTCTGGACGAGTTAGGAGATCACGACCATCAACGCAAGAAGCCTCCCACCAGTGACGATATTGAAGCCATTCAAGGAGAGAACGTACCCCCTGAAGAGAACTGTACAGAAAATGAGGAGGAACGGAATCAGCTGTCTCCACGGAATGATGAAGACGAAACAGGCTTACCAACATCTAGGTTTATCATTGAATTCACTGGAAGGAAAGAGAGAGAGGAAGAAAAAGATGATCAAACTGACAATCTCCACCATCTTGCTGTACTGTACTGTGGGGTTACAACCAGTTATTTGCTCAGTTATCAGTTCTTTACTGAAAGAATGTGGGGATAGCACTTCGCATGGCAAGAGAGAAAGTACGTGGGGATCTGAGCAGTACAGCGCTGAAGTAATTAATTGGGGATGAATGAAATGAAATGCATGTTTTCTAATAGAAGAAATCACAGAGACGCAAAGGTTAGGAAAGGAAAGGGTCTTACTGTACCTCAGCCATTTCGATGTGATGAGCCTCTTCAAATATTGGGTGAAGCCTTGTCCTCCAATCCGTTGAGTGGTTCCGTCTGGTATCGATCTTAGACCTCACGTTCGAGAGTGAAGAACCTCTCGACCTCAGGGCAACAGCTCCAGATGTCCTGGCCTCTTTGGAATGACACCTCTGTCATGCAATGGATGGTGAGGGCCCAGGCGTGCCGACCGTCTCTCAATTGCTGCTAGCACGACTCTTCTGAATAGGGGTCGAAAGTGTGTCTGGCGGCTTCTGTTACACTTCTCACCTGGAGGGTTCCGTGTCCCCTGGTTTTGTTCTACTTCCTAGCTTTCGCTTCTTCCTGGTGCTCCGCACGTGGATGACTAGCTCATCACAATTATCTTGGTTAATAGGGAAGTTTGTTAATTGCTGAAACGGCGTGGCTGAACTTGTTTTGATGAAGTTACGGAAACTAGGAAGAGAATGGTAAGCATGAATTTGTATTGGGATGAGGTGACAACATAGGGAAGTCTCTTCTTTATTATTTAATAATTACAATTTCTTGTTTGAAGAACAATGACAACATACAGGGAGAATTCAAAATAGGCGCTAAGCCTGATATCCTCTACAGTATGTGTAGGGCGTTCAAACTGGGGTCATTTTCAGGCACCTGCACATGTGCCTGTCCCACAGGTGGATAAAGGGGCTGTGTTACATGTGCCTGTTGTCTTCATAAGGGTAGAAACGAAGTATTCGAGAAACACCTACACCTTTTTAATCTATGGATTAATAGTTGATCAATAGTGCTACTACTACTTATAATAATAACACATCATCATTAATAGCATAATTGTATGTGTTTAAATATTGAACTTACACTATGGACTGTTAACATTATTAATAAATGCCCCCGATAATAACTGAAATCATTAAAGATGAAGAATAATAAAAGTTCTCTCTTTATTTCAGTTATCACTTTCATCACTGTCGTCACTGTATTCTTCCTCTTCATTTTCTGAATGTTCATCATTTATAAATTCTAGGTATTCTGGCACACAAGTCCTTCAAACCATTAACCTTGTACTTCCCATTATGCAAATACCATCCGTGTTGTAAAGGGTCAATATCTTTGTAAGGATTCTGTTGATTGGCTTTTTTTTCCATATTAATGCAACAGCATTACTTTTTCTTAACTTTTCACGAATAGCAGCTCCAGATGGAGAAAGAAGAGTGGAATCAATACTTTGTATCCTCTTCAAATGTGGTTGTGCCTGTTTAGGAGCACATGTGGTTTTGAATAGGTTGTACCTTTCTTGTGTCTGATATCCAGAGTCTGTCCGTATAGGGAACACACATACCGCTCGGTGTTAGTAAACAGGCTATTTTCGAGATGTACTGATTCTCCCAACCTTTCGAGAAAAAACTTGTGTATTACACTGTTCAACATTATCTTAAATGGTTTAACCTTTCTTTGTCTAGCGAACGGTGCTGTAAAGTCTGATCCAGTGAATGCGTGGAATCCGGATATTGCTAGAGCTAAATCATCACCTAGTTCTTCCGCAACCGTCTAGTATTATTGGAAGCTAATCTTGTATCCAGTGCCGGCGATTGGACGTTAAAAGTGGGGGGCCAAAACATGATCTGAATATTTGTATATCAGTGTTAGTTTCACTGGTAGTTTCTAACACTTTGTTTGACGAAAGGTTGTATAACTAATAGGATACTATCTTTTTCTGTTAAAATACCGTACATCATATTTTATATTTTATTAACCTTTCGGTAGTCGCGTCTGTCTATGTAACACGGGCAGTCGCGCGTTGTACTTTTTACAACACTTAACAGTAAAGATGTTATTGACTTATATTCACATTGTGATCCTATTGTCACATTCAAAATAGTAAAAGTAAATAAAAATACAAACGACACATGCAATAAATTCGGTCAGTTGCAATTCACTCAGTTCAGTCAGTTAGTGACTTACAACAAAAACAACAACACTGTTGTACTTTTTACAACAGCGCGACTGCCGAAAGGTTAAGTAAATTGACAAAAGCAACACAACTAGGTACTCTTAAACAACGAAGATGTAAGAAGAGATTTGATTCCTTGCTTATGAACGTCTTAAAATTCTGTCTGGAAAATTGTGTGATCAGATTACCGGTAGCTATTTAATAACAAATTTGCAAAACAAATAAATAGAAAGAATAATATTAATCATAGTAATAAATAATGAGGCTTGTTTTGAAAAAGCTACATTGGAATGGGATTAATGAACAACTTTTATTTTTAATTCCACATATGCTTCTAAACGTATGTTATTACTCTTAGAAAGACAGTAAATACTACAAGCACATGTACAAAATTTAAAGAAGTACTTTTGCAGCTTTCCGAAACATGTTAAAATGAAATTAAAATCTTTCAGTTTTACGTTCCACTGTTATGCCGGCTAGGCTAATTAAGACGGTGATGATGAAAAATGAATGAAACGGTGGAGTAAAGAAAGTGGGAGTAAATGGGATAACCCCAAGAAAACCCACGCACACGGTGATTGTCCACTAGAAAGTTCACTTGGCTTGAGCGGAATCGAACCAAGGACCTCACGCACCAGAAATGAACGCTCTAACACTGAGCCACCAAGGTCCTTCCCAAATATGTTCGTTGCCATTAGGTGCAGTTTTCACTTTCTTGGAATACATCAAAACGTAGTCACTCCACACTCCAGTTATGCAAAATAATCCTAAAATCTAGAATTATGTTGAATTCACTAAATTTAATTGTATATACACTCGCACACCCCTAAACGCATCACTTCACTTATATATTACCCTGCAAAAGAGTGGAAAAGGTACAAGTTGTTTCTTATTACTATCTTTTTAATCAATATTCCTGAATATTAGAAAGAAGGAAAGACATATTAGAAACTGTCAGCTTTGTGCAATTAAAGAATGACTTTATGAAAGACTTTTTCTTTTGTAAAATGTTCTCTCAATTAGTTTCATCGAGCCGACTAACATAGTAAGAAGAAATGAAAGTACTCTGGAATTGCGCTCCAATAGATTAATTTTTGGGCCATTTTCCGTGGCAATCACAACGCAATTCTTGTAGCTTTCTTAACTCCACGGAAGGACAACTAATACATGCTAACGCAACAGCAAATATTATATGGCATAATTTTTTTCTATGAACCAGTAATACATACAATAATTTTACATTTCCAAATGAAACTAGATATATAAATTAATGGGTCACTTCAAAAAAGTGGGGGGGGGGGCAACTGCCCCCCTTTGCCCGCCCCTAATCGCCGCCCATGCTTGTATCCATCCACACGTTGCAATTCTGGAAGTGCCTTTGATGAGAGACCAGCAAAATAAATATATCCATATCATTAGCGCGAACGATGATATTGTTGTTTGGGTTCTGTAGGATTATGTATTGAATGTGCCAAATTATGCGTGTATCTGCTTCTTCGTGGTAACATTTCAGTTCAGGAACCTGTTTGGAATTCATAACATTACTTAGTATTGTATGTAGGCACTAAAAGCACATGTTATTAGTACAGCAAGCATTTTTATTAAGGATGCACAAGTATTCTTTCTTCTTACATTCATTACAAGTGAAGGCAAGGAGATGTCTTAAATGAACTGCTTCTCAAGGATTCATGTGACTTCTTTTGGAGTTTTCTGTTCTGGTCCTATCACTACTGTTAGTTTATGTGCAAGTTCACCGTAAGTGTTAAGAAATTTCAAACAATGAATGACAAACATTTCATCATATCTGACAGCATGCACTTAATTGGGATTTTCGTTGCTTGGTTTTTGAAACTTCTCTATTTCACGCATTAGTTTGTTCTTGTATGTTGTGTTCATGTTACCTCCTATTTTGCCCAAAGATAGGGGAACTGGGTAAGAGGATACTCGATCACTTTTTCAATATCCCTTTTCTCGACTGCTGCAAGATAAAGTAACCTCCCAAAAAGATCTCGCGAATATTTCACAGTTTCCAACTTCGTTTGAGTTGTATTTGTTTTCTGGGCTAAAATGTTTGCACAGCTTTTACAATGTTTCTTGTTATCGGCTTCTTAGGATACACTTTCAGGATTTTTAGAATACATATTTTTAAACGTTTCAAAAGCAGCCTTACCTTTTTTAATAACATTGTATCAGCTGATCTGAAATGTCATTCGCAATAACTTGGCCAGTGGATAAGTTAAGAAATGAAGTGTTCGGATCAATGCTGTTGAAAGGTTTCAAAACTTCAGCAATAGTATTCATGATTTCTGTAACATTATTGTTGTCTATGTTGATTCTAGAGATATGAAGTTCTACTTATATATCTTCGGCATATGTTAATTTACTTAATTCTAATAAATGAGTAACAATTTTGTTCCTGGTGGATTTTGTTTTCATCTATCTCGCTTTGGCAGAATCTGAATTAGTGAATGTTGTGATACCACCAAACTTTGACACAGCGTTCTTATTCACGATTTGTTCTAGCGCCATGTCTACTGGAACACGGAAAAAAATTGTAGAGCGTTTGATGGATAGTCCTCCTTCAGAAAAAGCTTTTCTGGCTCCTGGGCATCTTTCTTCCATGTTAAGAATCTTCAGAAGGTATACTGTCACCCAACGAGCGTAATTTGGCATATTACACAAAGAAAATGGGACCTATTTTTTTTCTATGGCTTGCATACACATGTCAACATTACAGGATCTGTATGATCTACAGAAAAATTTGTAAGTCTCCACGAAATCTATGCACTTTTGAAATAATTGTGCAGTTTTACCTTGCAAACCTTTTCTTGTCTTGTCTGTGAAAGCTTTGAATTTGTCATACAATTGCGTTACATCGTAATCACTCAAAATTGTTTTTAAGGTATCCTCTGTCAAATTTTGATTACAAATTATTACTTGTTTTATCTCTTTTAAATTCAAAAGCATACCTTCATCACTTCTTTGTAAGAACTTGCTGAAGTGACTTCGTTGCAAGGCTAGTGATAGTAATATGGCATCGCTTGTAATGCTTCACGAACCCATTGAGAGAGCCAGAGGACAGAACTTTACTTTCAATCAAAATATGTTCTAACCCAGATTCGTCAAGGAAGTAGCCGAGCGCACCAAAAAGTGCTAATTAAATATGAAACAAGCGAAAGCAAATTAAGATGTCATCGAAACGAGGACTCTCCCAGTTTTGTATTAAAATAGTCAGGTTTGCTACAGTAGTATTGGCCCCACCCTATCGAAGTTTGGACTTTGACCCCGACCTTTGTGACGTCATAGGTCAAAGGTCAATGACCTTGGCCCGGGTCAATGACCTAGGGGTACCTAGGACCACCCCCTCTAAATTTTGGCAGGGGTACCATGGCCCACCCCCTAAATTTTGGCAGGGGTACATAGGACCCCTCCCTTAAATTTTAGAAATTGCCAAATCTAAAAATTTGGTATGGTAGCCTAGGACCACAGTATGTACCTCTATTAGTATTGGGTGTCTATGTCGTTCCCTTTTATGGGTAAAAAATTGCCAAAAATTCAAATTTCGGGTTTTTTTTTACCTAATTTATCCCCTTTGATGAGGTGTTATTACCTTATATAGCTATATGGGCGTATACAGGGGGTTCATTCCCTTTCATAAGACATGGGTATATTAATGCACCCCTTAAAAAATTTGGGAGGGGTACCTTGGCCCACCCTTAAATTTTGGAAATTGACCAATTTAAACCTTGGGTATTATAGTACAGGACCCTAATATGCATTATGATAAATTTGGGTGGTCCACCTCATTCCCTTTTAGGAGTACAAAATTGCCAAAAATATAAACGTATGCAATACGTTGTACCACGTGTTTGGTTTTCGACCTAATTTATCTGCTTGGATGAGATCCTATTACCTTATATAGTTATATGGTCATGTATAGGGGTCCATTACCTATCATAAGACATAGGTACATTTGTGCACCCCTTTAAATTTTTGGGAGGGGTACCTTGGTCCACCCCTTTAATTTTGGAAATTGCCCAATATAAACATTTGGTATTATAGTATAGGATCCTAATATAGATCACTATAAATTTGGGTAATTCACCTCGTTCCCTTTTAGGGGTACAAAATTGCCAAATTTTAGTACAACCACGTGTTTGGTTTTTGGCCCAATTTATCCCCCTTTGATGAGGTTCTATTACCTTATATGGTTATATGGTCATGTATAGGTGTCCATTCCCTTTCGTAAGACATGGGTATATTGATGCACCCCGGGAAGGGCACCTTGGCCCACCCCTTAAATTGTAGAAATTGCCAAATTTAAACATTTGGTATCAGAGTATTGGACCCTAATATATATCATTATAAATTTGGGTGGACCATCTCGTTCCCTTTTAGGGGTACAAAAAATTGCCAAAATATAAACGTAAGCAATACGTTGTACCACGTGTTTGGTTTTTTGGTCCATTTTATCCCCTTTGATGAGATCCTATTACCTTATGATTACAGGGGTCTATTTCCTATCGTAAGACATGGGTATATTGTTGCACCCTTCTTAAAATTTGGCAAGGGGTACACCCCATCAATTTTTGGAAATTGTCCAATTTAAGCATAGGACAGGACCTCAATATGTTTCGGTGGTCTATTGCCAAATTTTTTAGTACAACAACGTGTTCGGTTATTGACTTAATTTATCCTATTTGATAAGGTTATAAGGTATGGACAGGTATCCCCTTTCAATTTGGTAGGACCCTTCGGGTGTAGTACGGTCACGTGATCGATGATTTGGTTTTGATGAGCGACGAGGTCCCTGGTCAATGTTCTTCAGGAATTAGATGGAAACTTTGAAAGGAAAGATTCATGGCATTCAAAACAAAATTTGAAACGAAAACTTTTAAACGAAAATCTTGAAACTAAAAAATTTTCAAAACAAAAATTTGGAACGAAAAATTTTCAAGCAAAAAAAATTTCAAACAAAATTTTCAAACAAAAATTTGGAAACGAAAGAAATTTTCACACTAAAGAATTTTCAAAACAAAAAAGTTTGAAGCAATATTTTTGAAACGAAAAAAATTTTCAAACTAAAAATTTGAAACTAAAATTTTGAAAAAATTTCAAACGAAAAATTTTCAATTAGAATTTAAATCAAACACTGATCAGTTTTCACGGTTAACCGTTAAACTTCATCCGGGTTTTAACTATTCGATTAACAAATAAACGATTTTCAACTATTCGATAAACAGATGAACGGTTTTTCCATTTCTCGCCAACATTATAAGTGAGTGCAAGAATTTACAAACTAAAACAAAAAAATTTGTACTCCCTTTAAAAACGCATCATTTTTGAAACAAGGTGTTAGTGTTCATCATGGATACACAGTGGAAACATCCGTTTACCTGTATTCTCGCAGGACCTAGTGGGTGTGGAAAAACATATGTGAAGCGATTACTGTCACATCTCCTAACCATGATCAATGCGAAATTTCGTAAGATATACTGGTATTATGCAGAATGGCAAGACGTGTAGGCAACAATGCCGGTTCCAGTAGAATTTCACGAAGGACTTCCACGAATGAAAGATTTTCAAAATCAAGATGGACCACATTTGATAATTATTGATGACCATATGCGAGAAGTGAATAGTGATATTGTTGATATGTTCACGAAAGGATCGCATCATCGAAATATTAGTGTGATTTTTATAACACAAAATGTATTTCATCAAAGTAAAGCAAATAGAAATATGAGTTTAAATTGTTCGTATTTGGTGTTGTTTAAAAATCCACGTGACAAGTCACAAATCAAGCATATGAGTTATCAAATCATGCCTGAGCATCCACTGTTTCTACAAGAAAGTTATGCAGACGCAACAGAAATCCACATGGTTATTTACTGATGGATCTTAAACAAGATACACCCGATGAAATGCGATTTCGTACAAATATTTTTCCCGACGATTTGCATCATTATGTTTACGTATCAACAAAACATGTTTAAATTATTATGCATGTGAAAAGAATGACTTAGTCTGTCACGATGTCTCCTACAGTGAAACACGCTGATCTGCTAGGTGCTCTGCACAAAGCTAAACCAAGATTGCGTAAAGCTATTATTGCCAATGCAGACGCTTCATTAATTCATAGTATTTGTGAATGTTGTTATAATGTCTTAAAAGGCAATGTTCCACTGACAAGTGCGCAGAAGTCAAGATTAAAGCGTTACAAGAACACGCTCCGCTATTTCGTAGACAATACAAAATCATTGGATAAAAAGAAGAAACATTTAGCCGTACAACAAGGAGGATTCTTACCTGCATTACTTGCACCTATTGTAGGAAGTGTGTTATCCAGTATTTTGTTTAAACAATAAATATCATGGAACATAGCAAGAAGATGGTTTTAGTACCACCAAAAATGCTTCAACGAATGCATGCATCATCATCCCGTGCAAGTGAAAATCGAGAATCTAATCTCGATCGTGAAATGCAATCTATATTCAATACACCGTATCCAAGTTATGAAGAAAAATGGAATCAGTACAATAGAATATTACAGAAATATCTGTGATACGTAACGATCTTTATGTGATACGTAAACAAGAAGAACCAATACCACTTACAATTACATCAATGAAACCTGATGGTGACGTCGCGAATGTTCACGATAGCACGAAACAAGAAATTTTAGCCGCAATACCACAAATGTATCGTAAGAAAGCCGAACTACTATTCCGTCGTTTAAAACAAGATGACGCAATTACGTGGGATCATAAAGAAACAGTGTACATCAACGACAATAAACTACATGGATCCAATATTGTAGATTTAATGTGCGATGTAACTCGGCCGAGGAAACATTCTAATCCTCAAGGCTGGGAATTGTTTTGCAACTACCTTGCATCGTCAAACACACCTCAAGAATTGATTGGTAATCCACGAAGATTAAACTATATTGTCAAGCATAATAGTACAACAGCATCTGAAGGATCTGCACCACCAAAACCGGCAACTGCATTATTTTCTTCCGGAGAAGAAGAAGAAGATGATGTTTTAGAAGTCCGACCAGAAAGAAAACTTATCATTCCACAATGGTCAACGTACAAACTATGAACAAAAAAATGAAATCCATTTATTACAATACAGCACATCCTGCATCGTTTTCTACTGCAAAGAAATTATGGCAAGCCACAGGAAAATCTATACCTTTAGCCAAAATAAAACTTTGGTTAAACAAACAACCTACCTACACGTTACATCGTCCTGTACGTCATCGTTTCCGTAGAGATTTTTATCTTGTCAACAATATTGATGATCAATGGGAATGTGATTTAAATGATTTACAATCACTTCAAAACTATAATGACAATTACCGCTATATTCTTACAGTGATTGATGTGTTTAGTCGGTACGGGTGGGCTGTACCACTAAAATCAAAAAGTGCCGAGGATATAGTGAATGCATTTGAAATGATTTTCCAGGACAGGAAACCAATTGTGCTACGTAGTGATCAAGGAACTGAATTTACTAACAAGACAGTACAAAAGTTTCTCAGGAAACACAACGTGCAACATGTTACAACAAAGAATCCAGATATTAAAGCCAGCATCGCAGAAAGATTTAATCAGACATTGAAACATCGTGTGGAAATACTTTACGAAATATCAAACATACAATTACATCAAAGTATTGCCTTTACTTGTAAAAGCATACAATGAAAGTCGGCATTCCAGTATTAAAATGGCACCTGCAAACGTTTCTCAGGACAATTTACTGGAGGTGTGGCATAACTTATACGACAAAAAACTACAGCGTTCAAAACAAGATACGGATTAATCTGTTGGTGATACTGTTCGTATAAGTAAAACAAAACGTATCTTTGACAAGGGTTACCTCGAGAACTGGACTTGAGAAATATTTAGAGTAAAAGCCATTGTACCAAGAAACCCACCAGTATATCAGCTAGAGGATTTAAATCATCAACTCATCGATGGTGTCTTCTCAGAGAAGAATTACAACCAGTACCGCTCCCTAAGACGTTCCTCATCGATAAAATATTACGTACAAGAACAAAAGGTCACAGAAAGGAGTATCTCGTCCAGTGGAAAGGATATCCTTCCTCATTCAATTCGTGGATCCCTGCAACTTCATTGAAGAAGAAGAATGGAACCTGATCAAGATTTTTACGTTTCACTTCCCAGTAATAGTTCCATGGATTATTTTCCAGAAAATACATTGACTTCATATATTACGAAATTACAACGACGTGTAGAGTTTCGCCAGAAATGGGATGTGGCAATTGTAGAGATTCATTATCCACATTCTTTGCTGAACATTAACAGTAAAAACAATAAAACATATTACAAATCATCAAGTAGTAGTGATCAAGAACCGTGGAAGTTTGTAACGATCCCTGTACGCTATTATAACAATATACGGGATCTTATTCATGCAATTAATATACATCATAAAGAAAACAATTTATTTATATCTCATGACGCAACTAATAATATATGCCTCATAAGACATCCCAATAAGGAAATCTATACTTCTGTACAAATCTCACCAAGTGTTAGTTTAATGCTTGGATTTGAACCGAAAAGTGATTTAAAAGATATGGAAAAGGGACAATATACACCGGATGTACGATTAGGCTTACCATCACAAATGTACGTCTACTGTGACATTATTGAATCTGTCATTGTTGGAGATACAATGGTACCCTTGCTACGAATTGTCAACATGGATCCTGTGAATCATACTTTTGGAAGTCATGTAGTACAAATCTTTAATCCTGGACATTATGTTCCGGTGGAAAAAATGAATTTTGAGCAAATACAAATCGATATAAGGGATAGCACAGGTATCGTATGCCATTTACCTTTGGAACGGTGTGTACAAAACTACATTTCCGTCGTCGTCGTCATGACTGATCCGTATTTGCAATACTACCAAAAACAAGCGTTGTCCGGTATCGGCAACGTCTATGTGGGAAGTCCCTATCAAGCAGGACATGGCATTGGAAGTTTCCTTTGTGGTTTATTTCGTTTAGTGTTACCACTTGTGAAGCAAGGAGCTAAAACTGTGGGAAAAGAATTATTAAAATCAGGTGCCAATATGATTAATGATGTTGTGATCTCGAATCAACCGCTGGAAGAATCGTTTCATCAACGTACGCAAGAGGCAAAAACAAATTTACAAGAAAAAGCTAAAAATAAGTTGAAAACTATGCTGGGAAGTGGATATCATAAACGAAAATGGGATGACTACTCTCAGTTTGAGGTTGACCTTCCAACGATCAACAACACCATCAATCCTACGAAGAGACGTAAATTATCACATAAGAAGAAGAAGAGATCATTGGCATCGTCACCAGATATTTTTGATTAATTCAACGATGGCTTTCTTACACCATCAATCCTGTGAATGTGTAAAAAGTGAATTGGACATTTTTTCAACGTTACCCACGCAAACCAGTGTTCTGGACAATCGTATTATTGGCTAAGGTGAAAATTCACCAATAGAATTTGTAGTGAGTGGTAGCAGTGATGAATATATTGATTTGCCACAAACCTTATTGTACATCCAAGCACAAATTGTGAAACCAGATGGTTCCTCCTTCACCGAAACGGATTAAGCAATTGCACCTGTCAATGATTTTCTAAATGCTATATTTAGTGAAGTACAAATCTACTTGAACAATAAACTGAATTCATTTCCGTCACATAATCATCCGTATCGTTCGTACCTGGAAAAACTGCTCAATTATAGTGACGGAGCTAAAAATACACATTTACAAACAGCAATGTGGTTTCAAGATACGGCTGGTCATATGGACGCAACCACCAGGGAGAACAAAGGATTTCAACAACGCTATGAACTGACAAAACAAAGTATGAAATTCGATATGATTGGACATCTTCACTGTGACATTTTAATCAAGATAAATTTTTAATTCATGGAGTGGAATTACGTGTTAAACTTATTCCTGCAAAACCAAACTTTTGTCTTATGGCCAGTGAAAGTGGTGTCAATGCAAAAATCAATATTCTAGATGCATCGTTGCAGGTGAAAAAAGTCAGCATTAGCCCTAGTGTCAAATTGACACACAATAAAATTTTACAATCTACACCGGCAAAGTATCCTCTGACAAGGGTTCAAATGAAATCATTTACCATCCCGAAGGATATACAATCCAAAACTATTGATAACCTGTTTATGGGAACATTGCCAAATCGTATTATTGTAGGATTTACATCGAATGAAGCATCCAGTGGAACTATTACCAGCAATCCATTTGAATTTCAACATCTAAACATTAATTTCTTTACATTGTACGTGGATGGAAAAGCTGTACCTTCAAAACCATTGCAACCCAACTTTGAAAATCTTTACATTTCATCGTACCGCACATTGTTCTCAGGCTCTGGCATACATTTTACCAATACTGGAAATACAATTTCAAGAGCCGACTACAAGAATGGATATACACTGTTTGTATTTGACCTAACTCACGATTCTTCTGCTGGAGATTGTCACTATTGGAATTTACAACGACATGGAGCCATCCGATTGGAAGTTCATTTCCAAGAGAAATTAGCAGCACTGCAAACTATATTCTGTATGGAGAGTTTTCCTCACTCCTAGAGATCGACCACCAGCGCAACATTATCCTGAACTTTTAAATTACAAGGTACGTATACGTTATGTATCATTTCCTTTCACGATGTTGAATACATTACAATTAGCTACTGCTTTAAACGGTAGTCCATTATTCAGAAATCATTTTACCGGGGTATTTGCAAGCGATGAGTTGCCCTCACGGATTTCTCTTCCTCTGGCAATCATTGTAAATACAGATCCATCCACAAAACTAGGAAGCCATTGGATTGCAATTTATATTGATAATCGCAGTGTTGGAGAATATTTTGACAGCTATGGCCTTCCTCCTTATGTACCACAACATGCTGCATTCTTAAAACTTCATTGTATGTACTATAAATATAATAATAGCCAAATGCAAAGTCTTGGTTCATCCGTATGTGGCTATTATGCTTATTTTTAATTGTGCTGTAAAGCCCAAGGAAAATCTGCGTGAAATTCAATACTTGTTCAAAACAGTACCCACGGTTAATGATCGTAGACTACTGCAATATACCTTCCAGGTAATTTTATCACATTTATCATTGTAAGTGTATTTGTTTTATCATCATCATCTATTTCTATACTAATCATCTTTTTCCTCGTTCTTTTTACAGAATTCACAATACGAAGCTTGGAAAACATGGAAACAAATCATCGCAATCAAGAAGAGGAGGCGGTCTAATGAAGAAACCCAGCTCAATATACAAACATTGTCAATACCTTAGTGTAACAAGAAAGAAAAAGAAGAAACCAGAAAAATGAATAAAATACAATTTATCTTATCTATGTGTTTTTATTGTTCATTCCATCAATATGATACATACAACGTTATCAGATTCTCCTAAAGAACTGTGCGATATAGGAGGAGAACCCTGGGCAAAGTTTCCACCTAATTCCTAGAGAACATTGACCAGGGACCTCGTCGCGCATCAAAACCAAATCATCGATCACGTGACCGTACTACACCCGAAGGGTCCTACCAAATTGAAAGGGGATACCTGTCCATACCTTATAACCTTATCAAATAGGATAAATTAAGTCAATAACCGAACACGTTGTTGTACTAAAAAATTTGGCAATAGACCACCGAAACATATTGAGGTCCTGTCCTATGCTTAAATTGGACAATTTCCAAAAATTGATGGGGTGTACCCCTTGCCAAATTTTAAGAAGGGTGCAACAATATACCCATGTCTTACGATAGGAAATAGACCCCTGTAATCATATAAGGTAATAGGATCTCATCAAAGGGGATAAAATGGACCAAAAAACCAAACACGTGGTACAACGTATTGCTTACGTTTATATTTTGGCAATTTTTTGTACCCCTAAAAGGGAACGAGATGGTCCACCCAAATTTATAATGATATATATTAGGGTCCATACTCTGATACCAAATGTTTAAATTTGGCAATTTCTACAATTTAAGGGGTGGCCCAAGGTGCCCTTCCCGGGGTGCATCAATATACCCATGTCTTACGTAAGGGAATGGACACCTATACATGACCATATAACAATATAAGGTAATAGAATCTCATCAAAGGGGGATAAATTGGGCCAAAAACCAAACACGAGGTTGTACTAAAATTTGGCAATTTTGTACCTTTAAAAGGGAACGAGGTGAACCACCCAAATTTATAGTGATCTATATTAGGGTCCTATACTATAATACAAATGTTTAAATTGGGCAATTTCCAAAATTTAAGGGGTGGGCCAAGGTACCCCTCCCAAATTTTTTAAGGGGTGCATTAATATACCCATGTCTTATGAAAGGGAATGAACCCCCTGTATGCGCCCATATAACTATATAAGGTAATAACACCTCATCAAAGGGGATAAATTAGGTCAAAACCTCCGAAATTTGAATTTTTGGCAATTTTTTACCCATAAAAAGGAACGACATAGACACGCAATACTAATAGAGGTACATACTGTGGTCCTAGGCTACCATACCAAATTTTTAGATTTGGCAATTTCTAAAATTTAAGGGTGGTGGTCCTATGTACCCCTGCCAAAATTTAGGGGGTGGGCCATGGTAAAAATGATATGAAATTTTTGAGTTTTACGTCCCACGGTTATGCCGGTTAGGCTAAAGGAGACGGTGATAATGAGAAAAGAGTGAAATGGTAAAATGAAGAAAGTGGGAGGAAACGGGAGAACCCCGAGAAAACCCACGAGCACGGTGTTTGTCCACCACAAAGTTCACACGGCGCGAGCTGGGATCGAACCAGGGACCCCAAGCACCGGAGGTGAACGCTCTACCACTGAGCCACCGCGTCCC
This sequence comes from Thermobia domestica, assembly GCF_964235325.1. Classification (NCBI taxonomy): domain Eukaryota; kingdom Metazoa; phylum Arthropoda; class Insecta; order Zygentoma; family Lepismatidae; genus Thermobia; species Thermobia domestica. Next base: position 230,431,292 of record NC_137455.1, on the reverse strand, counting down.
CCATGGGCCATGGTACCCCTACCAAAATTTAGAGGGGGTGGTCCTAGGTACCCCTAGGTCATTGACCCCGGGCCAAGGTCATTGACGTTTGACCTATGACGTCACTACCGCTAGATCATAGTGAACAAACACAAATGATTTTACATATTAATACAAGAGCAGTAACTTGCTTCTGAATGCGGGCAAAAGCCAACCAACAGAAATCTCACAAAGATATTGACCCTTTACAACACGGATGGTATTTGTATAATGGGAAGTACAAGATTAGTAGTTTGAAGGATGTGTGTGCCAGAAAAGCTAGAAATTAAAAATGATGAACATTCAGAAAATGAAGAGGAAGAATACAGTGACGACAGTGATGAAAGTGATAACTGAAATAAAGAGATTCTTCTTCATCTTCAATGATTTCAATTATTATCGGGAGTATTTATTAATAATGTTAACAGTCCATAGTGAAGTTAAGTATTTAAATACATACAATTATTATGATATTAATGATGGTGTGTTATTATGATTTGTTATTATTATTATAAATAGTAGTAGCATTATTGATCAACTATTAATCCATCAAGTTAAGAGGTGTAGGTGTTTCTCGAATACTTTGTTTCTACGAATTATCATAATTCGGTATTTACACTTTAGGAGTTTGATGCAATAAGGGCGTAAGTCTGAAACATGCAGTTGGAGAAAAACGATGTTGAAAATTTAAGTAGTGTTTTTTTTTCTTACATAAAACAATGTAATATGCAGCATTTTATTGAGATGTTCAATTGGAATGTTACCAAGGAGGCTAAACAAGCATGGCAAAAGCCACAAATGCGTTTGATGCACACAGGACGTAAACTCGCTTACGCCGTTATTACATCAACCTCCTCAATTATTTCTGAAATGGAACCAAATACAGTGGTTTGCTTTGTATACTTTTGAAGGCCGAGAAATACATTATGACCAACGTAAAACTGAATATCTGTCACTTTTTAAGATACAATAAAGATATTAGTACCGTTGAAAAGGTCAGATTCTGCTCCATCTCGTTTATTTCAAGCTGTTTTCCCCTATCTCTAGTGGTTTCATAGACATTTGCCATGAAAGGAATACAGTGAAGCAAAAGAAACTAAATTCTAAGCAAATTATGCGCCATATTTAGAAATGGCGACAATATATGTAAACAGCAATGGCTTGTAATACTTAGCACACCCATTACCATTAATTTGGCACAAGAACGAAGTTTCTAGCTTAATTGGTTGGAAAGTTACCCTCATTTAAAGACCGTGCTGTGAATTGTGACGGCGGCCACATTGATGACGTTATATTTCATGCTCCCACCACTGATTTTTTTTTAGCAAGACTTCCATATTTTGATTGTGTACGTGGTAGGCTTTCAGAAAGACACTATATCGCATTTGGGTTTTCTAGGGTAAATAAATCGGCCCTATAAGCTCAACGTCCTCTTGGACTATAAGCTCAACGTCTTGTATCAAGAGAGTTTTGAGTTCGAACTACGGTGCGTACTAAAGTGGTTAGAAATCTACATTAAACTATAGATCACTAGGTACTATAATTCAAACTTTATTGTCAGGAAGGCACTTATATTTCCAGGGGGCTCGAACGCCGTTACTTCATACACACACACGTTACAAGGGAAGAGAAGGAGATTATATATCGAAGTGGAAGATGGTTCGTACACCAACCGAAAGCACTAAGGACACCTATTAAAAAACTGTAATAAAATTTTTCCGAATACATATACTGTGCGAGTTATATGAATATATATATAGGGTGTCCAGTAAGTTCGTTGCCACCCCTAGAAATCGCAAACGGTGAGGCAGGTGCCAAAACAGGAATGCACGTGTTTGATCATTTTAAATGTATAACGCAACAAAGCAAAAATTGTTGCCTCAGGGTCAGCTGCAGGGTCCCAGGCGGGGTCCAAATAAAAAATTTCAGATGGTAAGGGGGTCAAGTTGCATATGATTTGAATGCTGTTGAGAAATTAAAGAAGAGGGAAGAAGTCTCGACCCCCTTACCTGTGCAAAATGGCGGCCGGTCAAAATGTCAGCAAAAACGTCATTGTAAAGTCTATGGTCACCCCCAGAAAACTGAAACGGTGAGGCATATGTCAAAACAGGAAAACATGTGTTTCATTATTTCGAAGTACAATGATTTAAAGTAACAATATGTGTCCCGTAGTCCCCACAGGGTGCCAGGCGGGGTCCTACTCAATTTCCACATGGCAAGGGGGTCAAGTAGCATATCGTTTAAAAGGTGTTAACTGATAGCAGATATAGCAAGTCTGGACACTATCCGATGACGTTGTGCACTTTTGTCAAAGCGCAGTCTCTAAGAAATCAGTTCCAGATTATATTTAAACCATTTTCGATGCGTTCTGATACGATATTCGGCGAAAATAGGAAACCTTATAATAAAAAATGCACAAGACTCGCACAGTACAGGTATTTGGAACAATAATATTACAGTTCCTTAATGAGCATAATTAGTACTTTTGATTGGTGTATAAAGCATTATCCACTTTGATATATAATCTCTGTCTCTTTTAGTTTTTCTGTTTTTGTCGTTTCTTTCTTTTCCTTTCCTTTCTGTCTTTCTTTCTTTCATACGTTCGTTCGTTCTTTCTTTCTTTCTTTACATATTACTGGGCCCAAAGAGCAGAATCTCACAGTAGGGCATTTCCCTTCTTTACGTTGAGTACACGAATTAAAGTGAAAACAAACTAAAACCCGATTACAATAAGAACTAAAAGACAAGATTTTTGCACAACGTTATCGTAGAACATCTACACTTGTTCCATCTGCTTTCATTTAATAACAGCCTTTAAACGACATGCCCTGCTGGTGGCCCTTTGCCATGTGAAAATTGAGTAGGACCGCATCTGGGACCCTGTGGGAGATGTGCGACAAATATTTTCACTTTAAATCATTGTACTTTCGAAATAATTAACTAGTGTTTTCCTGTTTTGACATATGTCTCACCGTTTCAGTTTTCTGGGTGGTGACCATAGACTTTACAATGACGTTTTTGCTGACATTTTGACCGGCCGCCATTTTGCAAAGGGTAATTTTAGAGTCGAGACTTGTTCCATCTTCTTTCATTTTTCAACAGCTTTCCAACGATATCCTACTTAAAACCTTACCATTTGAAATTTTTGATTTGGACCCCGCCTGGAACCCTGCGGGTGGCCCTGAGGTAACACTTTTTGCTTTGATACGTTGTGCTTTTTAAACGATCAAACACGTGCTTTCCTGTTTTGGCATCTGTCTCACCGTTTGCGATTTCTACGGATGGCAATGGAGTTTCTGGACACCCTGGATATTCATATAATTCACACAGTATATGAATTTGGAAAAAATTTATTACAATTTCTTAATAGGTGTCCTTAGTGCTTTCGATTGGTGTATAAACCATCTTCCACTTCGATATATAATCTACCTCTCTTCCCTTGTTAGCAGTGCCGTACTAACCAGGCGGGAAACGGAAATTTCCCGGTGGGCCTCTGGACGGTGAATCTTTTAGTGGGCCCTCCGCCTCGTATCGTAAGTAGCGGTATATGTACAATCCGCGGCAAAAAACCTGCAACATGAGAATGTAAGTTTATTGTGATAGTACGCCTAACAGCACAGTGAATCAACATAACGTTTAAGTAGCACGAATCACGCCAGGATAAACCTCGGCGTTTTCCCGTGAACACTTATTTTGGAACAAAAGACTTCGTCATTTCACAATAAACTTACATGATTATGTTGCAGGTTTTTTGCCGCTGATTGTACAAAAAAACACGTCACGCACTCTTCGCATACGCAAGTAACGAAACGGAGGACAATAACACGTCGAGTACCGGTTATACAGTGTTAATTCCAGACCAGAGTTTAGAGCGCATGATGTTGCGAAAATAGCCTTTTACATTTTTCGTGATTCAACCCTTGAAAAGTTTCTGATTTCACACTCTGCTTTATAATTTTGCTAATATTGAAGTATTCAGCTGATTGAAATCTCAAATAATTTCATAACTAAATAATAATTTACATTTTACAGCACCATTGTTTTCCATATGGAAAATATACAGAGCCGGATTAAGACCGTGGAGGAAAAAATAGGGGCGGGGGACATCAAAAACTTATGATGGGCCCTCTCTCAACATGTTCAAAAGGATCCATGAATTATATAGAAGTGGCTCGTGTCGTGTTTTTTAAACTTTTATGGTGAAAACATTTTCAGAAATTTTTAAAAAAAAAAAAAAAAAAAAAAAAAAAAAAAAAAAAAAAAAAGAAATGAGGCTCTCTTGGTCACGAAATCCTGGAGCAAAAAATGAAAACTCAACTCGATTTTTTCTTTTCCAATATTATATATATTTGGTCTAGGAATTAATTCGTGCGGGTGGACAAGAGATGGCGCAACGAACGGAGCGTCCCACAGTTCCGTGTATCCACACATGTGTTGCAAACCCCTGTCATCGCGTATCGTTCGTAGTATAGGGCAGTGGATTAAAGCGTCAACAACACCAGTTTGTAGTTAAGTGAACATGGCGCAATTTGTGCCTGATAAAGTGTTTTTGCGGGGTGTCCTGCTGCATTACTTTAACATGCAGAAAAGTGCGACTGAAAGTCATCGTATTTTGGTGGAAGTGTATGGTGACCATGCTCTAGCTGAGCGAACGTGTCAGAAGTGGTTTGCACGGTTTAGAAGTGGTGATTTCGGCTTGGCAGACCAAGAGCGAGCTGGACAGCCAAAAAAATTTCAAGACGAAGAATTGACAGCATTGCTGGAGCAAGATTCGTGTCAAACGCAGGAACAACTTGCAGCAGCATTAGGCGTTGATCAAACAACAGTCTCCAAACGCTTGAAAGCCATGGGAATGATTCAAAAGATGTCACATTGGGTTCCACATGAATTGAAAGACAGAGACGTTGAAAGACGAAAAACCATTTGCGAATTGCTGCTTCAACGACAGAGCAGAAAGGGGTTTCTGCATCGAATTATTACGGGTGATGAGAAGTGGATCCATTACGAGAACCCTAAACGAAAAAAGGCCTGGGTGAAACCAGGTGAACCAGGTCCACCACAACCAAAACGAGATATTCACTGTGCAAAGGTTATGCTGTGCATATGGTGGGATATGAAAGGTGTGGTGTACTATGAGCTGCTGCAACCGGGTGAAACTATGAATGGAGAACGTTATCGACGACAATTAATGCGTTTGAAGCAAGCTCTGGCCAGAACACGACCAGAATGGGAGAACAGACATGATAAACTTATTGTTCAACATGATAACGCTCGCCCACATGTCGCAAAACCGGTCAAAACCTATTTAGAAAATGTCGGATGGGAAGTTTTACCCACCCGCCGTATTCACCAGATGTTGCTCCTTCGGACTACTACTTGTTCGATTGCATGAACAACGATTTGATTGGACAGCGGTTTACTTCTTCAGAAGATATCGAAACATGGGTCTCTGACTGGATCGCTTCCAAGGATGAAGACTTCTTTCGCCACGGAATCCGTACATTGCCTGACAGATGGGCGAAAGTGGTGGCTAGCGATGGACAATATTTTTCTTAAGGTATTTATGTATTTTGTGTTTGTACTACAGCTTCAATGTGTGCGTACCAACCGCACGAATTAATTCCTAGACCAAATATATATGGTTTTTATTGGAAGAAACAAAAAACCTTTTTTTTTTTTTTTTTTGTTTTGTTTAAACCAGATTTCTTTTGGTTGAAGTAATTTGCTGTATGTATTTATATCACATATGGACAGAAATAAGTTTTTTTCACCTTGGTGTTATTATGCAACAACCGAGTTATGCTGGAAGGGGTCACATTAAGCTTAAAGCGGAGTCCAAACCGTTTCTCGACTTACATCCGAAAAAAATTGTCCCCCATTTGAACTCGAAACCGGGACTAATTGGCCACAAATGCGATACGTGTGCCGATTCACTTACGAAGGACTCCTGATACGTTGTACTGATCTTTACATACTTTTAATATAATTGTCTAATTGTCAAGAGACATTTGAGAAGAACCAAAAGATAAATAGTTGCACAAGTGAAACCATTATACAGAATTACATATGGACAATTTCAAAATGCTACAGAGTACAGAAGAATTATTTTAGTCCAAGTTAAGAAATACAATGACTTAATTTGCATTCAGTAAGAAAAGTGAATTACGATATGAATTATTTGGGTCTAGTTTGGCTCTGACCCATTTATACATAAATAGATACCAAAGATACTTCTGATTTCAGTAAATGCCTCTCGTGGGATTTGTATGACCCCCTGCCCCCCCCCCCCAAAAAAAAGTACGGTATTTCGATGTATTTTATCAATAGTAAACATTATTACAACAAAACAATATTTAGAATTTTTCTTTAATTGCAGTTGCACAATAATACTAACAAACCATAAAAAAATCACAAAAGAAACATTCATAAACTTATATAAAAGTTGATTTTGTGGTATAATCTCTTTGAGTAATGAATGGAGAATTTAGGTCTGAATATAATACGAATAATATGCGGGAGTGACGTGATAACCCACAAATGTGTGTTCATCAAGATTTTACGAACACTTTTTTCTTTTTTGGTTTAAACCAGTTGCTTTTTTTTTAACCTGTTTTAAACCACCTTGGAGGAATGATGGATTGGACATTATGTGAGATCAGTCAGTGTCAGGGGAGTAGTTAGTGCCTTTAAAAAGTTTTAAATCTGCATTTTAAGACTTTTTAGCATACTTGTTCCGAGTGACACTTCCGAATTCCCTTTTACTGAATCCCCTAAAATGTACCTTCCTGGTGGGCCCCTGGGTTGCAGTACGGCCCAGCATCTTAGCTTACATGACTTTTTATGCAACTCAGACGGGCGACACCAAAACGTAGGGGGGCGCTTGGCCCTCCTGAGATACGACTGAATTCAACTGTGATTCCTAGTCCCTATATTCGGACATCTTCACCCGATGGAAAGCAGTGACAAAAACAAACCACCAAGTTTCATCTTGCCCACGGACTTTGGACAGTACATCAGTCATAATTATGTTGAAAGGAGGGAAAATTAATTGCTAAGGAACCGTAAAACTAACACAGCTGAACATAAAGCAAACGAGGGACAAAACCAGTGTGATCTATTTTCTTCAGTGATTTAATACATATAAAATAAATTTCCTCTGAAGTTACGCAAAATGTACAAAATTGTCAAGTTTCGGGGAGGGGATCAGAGTCCCCTAAATCGCCCATATTATCTGGGAACAGACAGACAAACGCGAACGCAAAAGAATTTTCGTTTTAAATGCCAAATAGTGATTTCCCCGGTGCAATATTTAACGACTTACAAACCCTATGTTACGAAGAGAAGAAAGAATTGTCCCATTACCGGTTCAAAACTTAGAAACTTAAGTCAGATAATAGTTCAGAAGCCTAGCATGTAAGTTGACCTAGACTTCAGATCAGTATGATTAGACTCCTAAAATTTGATACTTTATAGTTATACAATCTGGATGTTATTTTCGTTTCAAATTATTTCGAAATCTGATTTTAATCAACGATTTTTATTATAAAAATCAGAAGATTTAAATCTTGATTAAATCAGATTGATTTAAATCAATCCCCCCTGTTTATTTTTAAATGGAATCTACATGAATATTTTCATTTATGCTTCATTTGTTCTTACAAGTGTCTCCCTGTACCCCTGCTTCCTCTATACAATTCATTTCGCTCTTACTCACCAGAAGATTCAGAAACATGGATCTTGGATCTTGGATTCCTTGACCCGACTACGATAGGTCCCATAGATATATCACAACTATGTAGTTTTCAAGTTTCGGCAGCTTATAACTTTGGAAAGGTGGAATTTTGTCCTATGTTTTCTAGAAAACTTATGATTATTTCAAGATCTCATAGAATATGGCTATATCAGTTATCGCCACTATTTCGGCACCCGGTATATACAGATACATACAGAGCCGTTTTTCTAAAATATAGTTTGTGGAACGATCAGCTATTTAACTTAACATAATTTCTGTTTGTAAGCGATATGTACAAAAAAAACATAACCAACTGCGAAACGGTTACTATATAGCGTAGAAATAAGCAAGTTCTACGAAGCACAGTGTATCCAGATCCGACAATTGGGATTATGCTAAAATACTGGATATTTTATGTGACGAAACTCCATGTACAAACACTGGAGAAGTAATTGTGTTTAGTATTGATTTTCACCCGGGAAATTCTTTCCTAAATCTCTCAATTCCACAATCTGAATTATATAAAGTGGATCTATCCCAAAGTTGAAATGGAAATCTCGAAATAGAAAAAAAAGTATTACTCATCAGTAAGAAAGAAATTACAATAATAACAAGAATGAGGAATATTAACCTACTAGTCTTAGTCACAAAATCGAAGAAATATTTGACATTTTTTTCTAATATGAATGACTGTTAATGAAAATGTCTATTTCTTAAATGCTTTGTGATCTGCCTGTCTTTGCTGTAAATTCAAATGGTGATAATTATCTTCAATATTTTAAAAAGATATCCACACACTATCATTAACAGCCTTTTTAAATGACATTCTAGGTCTTGCAGGATAGTGAAATCGTACATGCATATCACTGTTCTCTGAATTGAATTCTTCAAAACCTGTCCATCATAGGACACATGCCACTATGTTATTTGTTTGTGAAGACAAAGACAGAATTTGACAAACACAATGATCTTTGTGAATGTTCGTTCTCGATGCTATGTAACACTTAATTAGGTTTTCTGAAACTTCACGAAATTTATGATATTTTCTTGTTCCTTCGAGTTGCATACAATCTTCAAATCTCTCAGTTGGTTGTTGTGATCGGCGCGCGAGCCTAAGGATATTCTCTGCAAGGTTTTTGGTCGGAAGATATGAAATAATTTTGATAGACATGTTTGAGTTATATGTGAGTGTGCACGACGTCTTCTAGACAGAAATGGTGAAATCTGTTCAGAAATAGGTTTAGTGGTTATTTTCTTATAAAGAAATGATAGAACTATCGAACGTTATAATTCCAACATAGTATTCTAACAATGATATAAAGAGCAACGGAAAGTCGTTAAAAACGAATATTTAGAATTTTTCAAATTTTAATATCATCAATACTTCTTTATCGCTCTTAATTAATTTTCTTTTATTGCGCACCTTGTTACACATAGATATACAATATGAACTAATGGAATATTTAAATAGTGTTCCCGTGTTCAATCTCCATCAGTTAACTCAGCGGAATCAGGTGAAACCGATAACCCTGGCAATGACTTGGACGCCAGCAGTTGTTACAGCAAGTAGCTATTTCAAATGGAGAAAAAGAATGGATTAACCTGTTTATATTTCCACTTGTAGCACTAACTGCTCCCAAACAATCCGAAAATATAAAGAATCTTATCTCATGGGTAAAACAAAGAGTTCGTGTTTGGGATAATATAGGTATTGACGCCTTAACCTTACACTCGCCAAAGATCAAGAAATCTATACCTGAACAGAATGTGTCAAATCTGAAGATTATTGAAAACAAACTAGCCGATGGTGATGACCGAGGAGCAGCCCGTTTACTAATGTCAGAAGATACAGTAGCAGCCCCTGATACTTGTGTGTTTGAGACGTTTTTGGAGTGACATTCAGCCACCCTGGTACATTTATAGCCCAGTAAATAAAGGACCAAAAAGGGTGTCGAGCTGAAATAATTTAGAAAAAGCTGAAAATTTCAGGATTTGTTTCTCATGTGATCTTAAATGAAATATCAAAAGTCCCCTAAAATCCCATGTGCGCTTCCTCCCTAAAATGGCGACCAAAGATGGCGGCCGTCAGGAATGCGCATGTCTCCCGATTTAAGCTTGTAACTCTGAGGCTATTCAAGATATTCCAATTCTGTAAAAGCACTTTTGTTCTAGAAGCTCTCATCTATAACTTTTCTTAATACTTCTTTCTCGCAGAATTTGACACAAAGCCACGATTTTCACTTAAAGTATAAAGTTATACATTTTGAAAACCCTGTTCTTGGATTGGTTATAGAAAATCTCAAAAACCGTTAGGAATTCGTAAATATGTACTGAAATAGTTTAGATAGAACATTTAATTAGCTTTGTTTTAAAAAAAGAATCATCCAAATCGGAGTACAATTAGTCGAGAAATTTGACGTTTTTGATTAAAAGTAGTTGGATAGAGTTGCTTTTTCTTCACTCAATTGTTCATACTGCGTTCCTTTAAACCTAACCTTTTTTTTCTTTTTAATAGCGAGAAATAAAGTTTTATATATATATATATATATATATATATATATATAGAGAGAGAGAGAGAGAGAGAGAACATTATTGGCATAACGGCTAGTACCCTATATATTATTTCATTCTAAACAGACATAAATTTTAAGCTACTGTGGCTCATAGTGGCATGAAAGTAAACAGAAAAACCCTTGCCTTCTTATGTTGAGGGATGAAGCAAACAGAAGAAAAGAAAAAGATATCATGTCTAAAAATAGAAGCATCTACAATGCATTCGTATTGTGTCTACGTAGAAAGAATCCATTCCTTCATTCGAAAAAGTCACACATTTGTGTTTGGTTCGTGGAAGTTGGTTCGCGATATGTTTTCCAGCTAATTAGGCTGCTGACATTTTTGGAGAACTATCTAGTTCTGTGTTGTACTTTTCTTTTCGTGTTTGTTTTTTGTGTGTATTTGTCCGTGTGTCATGTGTTTTATGTTGTGATCTAATAACAATGGAGGAGGAAGAACTAGATAACTGCATTATTTGTAAGTGTCCATTAAGTGTCGGAAAAACTGTAAATGTGACTACACGTGGGTTGCCAGCTCTGGTAAGTGCTAGTGTTTACCGAGGTGATGGGTTAGATATACATTTTAAAGACGTTGCCAGTGTTTGCGTACATGTTGAGTGCCGTAAGAATTATACTCGACCGTCTACTATTAAAAAGGATATCAATAAAACTTCTATAGATGAAATTGCCATCCCCAGCACATCGAGAATTTCACCACGAACTACAACACCACCTTTTGATTTTAGGAAGGACTGTTTATTTTGTTCAAATGAAGCGTCTTTTAAAACCGAAACTAAAAAGCATCAGAAATATCGAAGGTCTGTCCACGAAGTAACTACACTCACTATTAAAAAGACTTTAATTGAACAAGCAGAAAAACGCAATGATGAATGGGGTAGATCAGTACTTCTTAGAGTGAACAGCGTGGTAGATTTGGTTGCAGCCGAAGCTAAATATCACAGAGACTGTTTCCGCGATTTTTTTAATCCCATTGCATCTCAGAGTGTGAGTAGGCCAGTAGAGGAGATGAAACGAGAAGCTTTTGACAAACTTTGCCAGTTTATTGATGAAGAAGATGAATGCCAATTTTCAATGACCCAGTTGTATGCTCAAATGACATCTTACCTTGATGGTTCCGAGGGATATACATCAAACCAAGTAAAATCTCTTCTCAGAGAAAGATACAAAGAGAGATTAGTAATAACAGTAGGATGCTTAGGTTATGGGAGAGAAACTGTTCTCACGTTCAAGAATGAAACAAAAAGATTACTTCATGATTCTTGGTACAGAAAGAGAGAAGTAAACGAGCACAGTGAAAGGGCTCGTATTGTTACAATGGCAGCAAAAATAATCAGAGAGGATATAGATTCTAAAATATATGATAATACAACATATCCACCAACAGAATATATGTTTACTCCCGAGGACGATCTCATTCCAAAATCATTAAAAATTTTTGTTGAAAATGTAACTAGAAGTAAGAAAGGTGATTCAAATATGTTATCTCGGATACGTCTCATGATCTGCCATTCAATTATATCAATGTGTCGGCCTCGTACTTTTATATCACCAGTCCATCTAGCAATTGGAGTTTACTGTTTGCGTCACTATGCATCTCGTCAGTTGATAGATATACTGCATAGTCTTGGAATATCAGCCAGCTACGCCGAAGTGAGAAGATACGAATACTCTAGAATGTGTTCTACTATTCCAATCGAACCCGATCATTCTCAAAATTTGATTCAGTTTGTTCTTGATAACGCAGATATCAATACGAGAACATTAGATGGTCACGGTACTTTCCACAGTATGGGTGGGATTAAAATATGCACACCTCCTGAAATAATTAGACAAGATTCACGTATAGAACGTTCTTCACCGCCCTCAGCAGATATGGTAGCTGCTCTTGCTAGAAGGGATATTAAATTTTATAACAAACCAACAAACAATGGACTTTTAAAAAATGAAATAAAGAGTTTGATACCGGCAGAAAACATGTCGGTACAAAATCTCCGACATGCTATTTTCACAGATGATGTCTGGCTTCTCATGCATCTCATAAAAGATTCACCTAAGCCAGGTTGGAATGGTTTCATGCACACTATCACTAACTATGACCACCCGCAGTTTGAAATGAGCAGCATAACTGCAGTTCCTTTTCTCAATTGGAAACCATCAAATCTGAGTACAATTTACACTTTCCTTCTATTTGCTTGTAACGAAAGCAAGAAGGCGGGACAGGATTATTGTATTGTTACTTTTGACCAGCCTCTGTATTGGAAGGCAGTGGGAATAATTACATCTGCTGAACCAGATAGTGATTTAGCTAAAGTAGTTGTCAAACTGGGGGGATTTCACCTTCTAATTTAGGTGTCGTTGGATATATTATGTCAGGTAGTGGAATTGAAGAACTTTGGGGCTTGTTGTATGCGCAAAATACTGTGGTACACATGTTAAATGGAACTGCATATGCAAGAGCACTGAGAGCACACTTTTTGACTTATGTGGCACTCTATCAACAGATTTGGAAGGACTCCAGTTTAGTTGGGGACGTTGAAGAGAATATACGTTTCAGTTTCGCTGAGTTGATCACAGGGACAAAAACCATAAACGACTTAAAGGATAATCCAGACATTAAAATACTAATGACTTATCTAGCCGAGTCAAAGGCACATTTGAAAGATTACGGTCGAACAGCTGAACTATGGCTTCAATATTTGAAACAAGTGAGATTAATAATGTTTTATATTCGAGCGGAGCGTACTGGAGACTGGGACCTTCATATTTATACTGTGAAATGCATGATTCCATACTTTCACGCAGCAGGACATTTGAACTATGCGAAATCTGCACAGTTTTATCTGCAACAGATGGAAGAATTGGGAAATAAACTGAAGCCAGAAGAACTTGGAAGATGCTTTGTTGTGCGAAGGAAAGATTGCTTTTGGAGTGGAACTGCAACAGATATGGTAATTGAACAGAGTTTGATGAGGGCAATGAAAGTTTCCGGAGGCTTGAGCCATGGCCGAGGACTCACAGATTCTACATTAGCTCGCTGGGTTTTGTCTTTTCCAATTACAATGGAAGTGAGTGAAGCCTTAGAAAGTTTCTGTGGAAAACGGTCGTCAATGTCTGAACAGCATGTAGAAATTAGACCTTCCCGCCAGGAGAGAGATGGTCAAGACATCAGAAAGCTTTCTGATTGGCTTAGTCTTCACAATCCGTTTGAACACTCCAACCAAAAAGACCTCCTGGTCAACATTGCAACTGGGTTAGTAGCTGGTGAGAAAGTTAACTGTGATAGGGCGAAAGAAATAGGGTCAAAATCACTATCTCAAATGATAGGTAAAACCTTTGGTAACGTCGTTCTAAAAAGAAAAGAGAAGGTTGTGCCAATATCTGCGACAAGCAATACAATTAATATTAGAAAGCAAGCTGTTATCATCAACCCACTTCAGTTATTCAGCCGAATTGCAGCGGTATTGCAGTCACATGAAGAGATGCATGATTTTTTTAAATATGAACTAGCACCTTATCCTCCCTCATTGTTTGATGAAATTTCAATTAGAAAAAACAGAAAATCTGTACTTATGAACATTGTAGAATCTCTAGAACCCTGTGTGGAACTTCCAGCAGAGTTAAGTTACGTTGTAGACGGTGGTTTCCTACTTCATGCAGTTGTTTGGTCCGATATTAACACATATGCAGATATTTCTGAAAAATACGTACGATATATACAGAATCACTTTTCACCGTGTAGAGCTGTAGTTTTTGATGGCTATGCAACAGGCAATAACACCAAAAATGTTGAACGACAGAGAAGAGCAATGCCAAAGATGTCTGCTTCAATCGCATTTGATGAAAATACGAAAGTAACTACTGAGCAAGCAGTTTTTTTTTACGGAATTCTGAAAATAAAAGTCGTTTAATTGATTTTCTCAAAACCCACTTTAACTCTGCAAACATCACAGTGTATCAAGCTGAAGGAGATGCAGATGCTCTGATTGTCAGTACAACTATTAATCTAAGTAAACAAAATACTTCTGTTGCTGTAGTAGGAACTGACTCTGACTTATTGGCCATCTTAATTGCTCGAACACTTCCAGATACTACAGTGTACTTTATGAGGCCGAAAACAAACAAATTTGAACAGAAATGCTTTCACATTGGCAACATCCAAAGGAAACTAGGGTCACTGAAGGACACTTTCCTTTTTTTTTTTTTTTTTTTCATGCTATCACAGGGTGTGACACGACATCTGCTTTTTTCAACAAAGGAAAGCAAACTGCCTTCAAAATTCTTCAGGAGGAGCAAGAACTATCGAAAGAGGCTACAGTCTTCAACCAACCCAATCTAGATCCCCAAACAGTGATTAAAATAGGAGAAAGATTTGTTACGCGGTTGTATGGAGAACACAATCAAATTTCTTTAGATGAACTTTGATATAGGCTGTACAACAGGACAGTGACTAGAAAACTATCCTCAAAATTCAATTTGGCAAATTTACCTCCTACAAGTGCTGCTGCCTCTCAACACAGTCTACGTGTTTACCTTCAAGTACAGCAATGGTTGGGGAATGATTTGAACCCAACAGAATGGGGATGGCAATTAACAGAAGGCAAATTGTTTCCAGTGTCAACAAACTTACCAGCTGCTCCTGATAACCTGCTGAACCTTGTATCTTGCCAGTGTAAGATCACAACGCAGAAAAACTGTGACAGCAAATGTGAATGTAGAAAGGCGGGACTGGCTTGTTCCAAACTTTGTTTCTATTGTCAGGGAAATATTTGTTCAAATATGCCAATTCCTGATGACTCTGAAGACCAGGAACTTTTCGTGTATTAAGGAGGAAATTTGAAGGTAGGTGGATTATATATGTATATATATTTAAGCTTTTTACTCCCATTTTGACTATTTACTGTACAATTGAGATGAAATTATATTTAAAAATGGATGCTTAATTTCTAATCAATGGCGGCTTGTTGATGTACAAACAGTGAGGCACACTACATAACTATAAGTAAGGCTGTATATGTGCAAGTAGTCTCAATGCAAATTGGCCACTTGGTATCCTTATGAATATACAACCAAACTTAGTTATGCCGTGTGCACCACCGGTTGCATAATGAGCCGCCACTGTTTACAATGTACTTAAAATTATATTACTCTTAGTAAAATTTACAGTAGGGGTATTTTATTTCTAATAGTAAAAGTGATTTTACAGAATTAAAATATAATAATCCCTTAGCTATTGGTTTATTTTGGAAAACATGTCGAATAAATGTCATCTTTGGTCGCCATTTTGGTATGAAGGCTGTCAAAGGCTTTATGACAGTCTTGCAATTTCAGTTTGGAATTCGAGGCGTGTATGCCATAAGTCCAGCACAACCATAAATTTCGAAACTTTAGTTGCGGGTCTAATAGCGATGAATTTTTATACAACTACTTTTAATCAAAAATGTCGAATTTCTCGACTAATTGTACTCCGATTTGGATGATTCTTTTTTTAAAACAAAGCTAATTAAAAGTTCTATCTAAACTGTTTGAATACATATTTACGAATTCCTAACGGTTTTTGAGATTTTCTATAACCAATCCAAGAACAGGGTTTTCAAAATGTACAACTTTATACTTTAAGTGAAAATCGTGGCTTTGTGTCAAATTCTGCGAGAAAGAAGTATTAAGAAAAGTTATAGATGAGAGCTTCTAGAACAAAAGTGCTTTTACAGAATTGGAATATCTTGAATAGCCTCAGAGTTACAAGCTTAAATCGGGAGACATGCGCATTCCTGACGGCCGCCATCTTAGGGAGGAAGCGCACACGGGATTTTAGGGGACTTTTGATATTTCATTTAAGATCACATGAAAAACAAATCCTGAAATTTTCAGCTTTTTCTAAATTATTTCAGCTCGCGATCCTTTATTTACTGGGCTATTACTTTACTGAATCTTGCAGAAGACCAAAATAGGGTTCAAGGAGTTTCAGTAAACGAGGTTAAAAATGCTATAAAAACTTTTCCATCTGGCAGCTCGGAAGGTCTAGATGGTCTTCGCCCTTCGATTCTCAAAGATCTTTTATCCTGCCAAATACTTGAATCGAAGGAAAAGCTATTAAAATCACTTTGCAATCTGTTCAATCTAATTATTTCGGGAAAGTACACTTCGAAGTTCGCCCTCTGTTTTTCGGAGCCAAACTTATCGCTCTTAAGAAGAAATGGGGTGGAATCAGATCTATCGCCATAGGGAGTACTTGGCGCAGAATATCAACCAAAATTATATGCTTCAAAATATGAAAGCCTGTTAAGAACTTTTAGTCTCTCCATCAACTTGGAGTTTGTATTCCCAATGGAGTCGAAGCAGCTGTTCATGCAACCAGGATATGTTTTTCCTCCACACACAACGCTCCACAGGCTATCGTAAAGCTGGATTTTCGCAACGCTTTTAATGAACTTCGCCGGGACTCCATGTTTACTGCAGTGTTGAATTATTTTCCCGCAATAAACCCTATATTCACCAGTGTTACGCTCAAACCAGTAACCTATTCTTAGGCCAAACACTATTTCATCCCAGAGAGGAATACAACAAGGTGACCCCTAGGTCCAGCACTTTTTGCCATAACTATACATTCTTTAGTACATCCAATTAATATTGAACTAAACATCTGGTATTTGGATGATGGGACTATTGCTGACAAACCTGAGGCAGTCCTTTCAACGTTAACACGTAAATGAGAAGGCATCAGCTCTTGGCTTACATTTGAATATCTCAAACTGCGAAGCTGATTTCCTTGGATCAGATGAAGTCACATCCGACCAATTATTCAGAAGATTAGAAGCAGCAGCCCTAGGAATGTCTCCTAACTAAACAGGATGCTAGTTTTCTAGGTGTTGCTTTCACAAAGAAAGCATTTACAAGCGTGCTATTAAACAAAATATTCAAATTAGAATATTTTCTGTCTCGTTTTGACTCGACTTCAGCACAGCAGCTCTTTTTTCTTCTACGTGCTTCACTGTCAATCCCTCGCCTAAACTACTTTCTACGGTGCTTTCCTTCTTGGAATAAGACTCCACTGCTGAAGAACTATGATCTTATCTTATGATCTTATCCTTAAAATGGGGCTAGAGTCAATTTTGAACTGCTCCTTGAGGACGACTCTTGGATGCAAGCACCCTTACCTGTTGGATTAGGAGATCTTGGTATTCGATGAACCGTTGATATGGCGATTCCTATCTTTTTACCGTCATACCATGAATCTCTTCGTTTAATCGAGGCTCTCCTTCCACAAGGTTACCACTTGGGACCCAGATGGGATAGTTCAAGAAGGCTCTAGCAAATGGCTAAATGTAACAAATATGGACCTTCCAGAAATCAGCAAAAGAGGTTCTCAGGCATCTTGGTACACACCAATAGCAGCACATTTTCATGAACTTCTTTTACAATCCGTTGCTGTTCCAGAGGATAAAGTCAAACTTCTTGCTGCGTCATCCCGCATGTTGGGGCATGGCTAAATGTATTACCTTCCCCCAATTAGGTATTCACATATTTAATGAAACCTTTCGAATCGCAGCAGCCTTAAGACTAGGTTCAGCTGTTTGTGAGTCTCATCAATGTCTAGCTTGCGGGGATCAAGTTACAAAACACGGCCTGCATGACCACTTATGCATGAAGAGCACTGGCAGAAATACCAGACATTCATCTGTTAATGATGTCATTTTGCGAGCCCTCACAACGGCAGGAATTCCTTCCATTCGTGAATCGTCAGGCTGTTGTCGTTCCGATGATAAATGACCTGACGGCATGACATTAGTACCTTGGATGAAGGGCAAATCACTAGTATGGGACTTTAAATGTTCGGACACATTTGCCCATTCAAGCCTCCCATTGACTGTTATGAATACTGGAGAATTTGTTAGACGTAGGGAGGCAGAAAAGGAAAGGAAATACAATAATCTCCTCGATAAATTTATTTTTGCTCCAATAGTCATCGAGACCAGTGGGGCACGGAGTTCTAGAAGGCTTGATTTTATCAGAGAGGTAGGCAGATCTATCGTTTTTGGAGATGTTCGTTCAGCATCCTTCCTAATCCAACGTATATCCATTGAGGTCCAACGTGGCAACATTTCGTCAGTTCTTGATACGTTGTCGCCTGGAAGGGAACCGAAGGAGCTGTTTCTTCTTTAGTACAACAGAAACAATCGAACAATTTCATAACTACAAGTGTTAAGTACGCTTTTATTGTAAAAGTGATTTCAGAAAATTCTTGTATCATAATCCAAAACAAATATGGTCAATTTTATTTATATTTCTAGAGATTTCATTATGTTATTTCTATTTCTATAGTCTATTTATTGAGCTACTAAGATTATTCATCTACTACTAGAAAGAAGAAATGGAATGTTGTAAGTATCTGTTAAATTAGCATGACTATATCTGTTTGTCAAAATTATAATTTAATGAGTGTAATATAAAAGACATTACACTTTGTGTAATTGTATATGCAATAATTTATATGTATAGTGTAATTTTAAATCTTTAATATTTAACAATATGGCATTGTTATAATTTAAGGTTTCATTCTAAAATTTTCCACTATAACAGTTTTTTTTAATCTTAAAAATTTAAAATTACATACAAAGCAACAATTACAATTTATGTCATTTCGGATTTATTAACCTTAGATTTGAATGACAATTCTTCTGAAATTTTATCCAAAATGAATGATCTTATGTCTCATCTGAAGGCTAATGTTCCGGTTCATCGTCGTGTCCCGCGCGGTGCTCGTTCATCGGTAGCTGATTCTTTATGTGACATTATTCGTAATATTAACAACACCAATAATGTTGATTCTTGGATCGACCTTCTAGTTTTCCCTTACGCAGTGCTTTGCATCCCGCCGCGTTCTGAGAGAGTAAGTAATCTCACCACTTGGATGAAGCTAAGAGTCAAAAACTGGAGGGAACATCATCGTGAAGTATTAATGAAGCAGCATCGAGGGACCAACGAACTTCGCAAACCACAAAAATCCGGCTCAATCAATACCAAGAGCATCGAACAAAAATTAGCAGATGGTGATATACGCGGCGCTATCAGACTACTGATATCCGATGACACTGTGGTTACGCCAGATACGTCAGTACTACATGCTCTCAGAGAAAAGCATCCAGCCCACACTCACTCATTCATCAATCCCGAACCACCCGAGGACTCGACTACAATAACTAAAGTCTCTTCCATCGAATTATTAAAGGCGATAAGATCCTTCCCCTCTGGTTCGGCAGGCGGAATGGATAATCTCCGTCCCTCAATCTTAAAAGATCTACTTACAAATCAAGACTTTGATTCAAGGGAACGCTTAACCACAGCCATTTGTGAATTTATGCACTTAATTATATCTGGGAAAGTGCCGACCATTTTACGGCCAATTTTTTTTGGTGCTTCACTTATAGCACTGAAGAAGAAAAGCGGTGGAATTCACCCAATAGCTGTTGGCAATGTTTGGAGACGCTTATCAGCAAAAATTATCTGCTTCCGGATACGAGATTCTTTAATTAAGATTCTATCACCACACCAACTAGGGGTCTGTATACCATTCGGAGCAGAATCTGCCGTACATGCTGCCAGAATGTACTACTCATCTTCCCATACTGAAGTGAAAGCATTTTTGAAAATTGACTTCCGCAACGCCTTCAATGAACTCAACCGCGACTCAATGTTACAATCTGTTAAAACTAACTTTCCAACTTACTATCCATACATCTACCAATGCTACTCCCAACCAAGCAATCTTTTTATAAGTGATAACATAATCCACTCACAACGTGGAGTACAGCAAGGTGACCCACTTGGACCAGCACTGTTCGCCCTAACCATCCATCACATTGTTAAGGATATTAACACAGATTTAAATATCTGGTACTTAGACGACGGTACCATAGCTGGAAATATCGACGTAGTACTATGCGCTTTTAGTAAAATTCGTCTAGAAGCTTCATCTATTGGATTGTTTCTTAACTCTGCCAAATGTGAAGTGAGTTTTCTGAGCGCCAGAGTTGATGAAATCCATGACCTTTATGAAAGGTTTAATGAAGTAGCACCTGGTATCAAACTCTTATCTCCTACCAATGCGGAACTTTTAGGGGCTGCCATCTCTACCGAATCAAGGAGCAAAATTTTATTGGACAAGATATCAAAATTAGAATTCTTTTTTTCTCAATTATCAAAGCTTTCTGCACACTCCGCCTATTATTTACTACGAGCTTCACTCTCACTTCCAAGATTACTGTATTTCCTTCGTTGTTCCCCTTCTTGGCAGGATGATAAATTACTTGACAATTTCGACCACACTCTTAGAACAGGACTGGAATCCATCCTAAACTGTTCTTTGAAAGACAGTTCATGGTTACAAGCTTCCTTACCAGTGGAGAATGGGGGCCTTGGGATTCGTCGAGCCATGGATATCGCCATACCTTCTTTCCTCGCATCATTCTATGGCTCACGAGAACTAATTGGATCTCTTCTTCAACAGGAGGTTGACTTACACTCGATTCGAGATGTACAAGAATGCATCGATAAATGGACTAGTCTGGTTGGAATGGATCCCCCATCTAACGACAAAAGACATGTTCAGTCTGTTTGGGATGAACCTATAGTCAAGCTTCATTTATCTTCACTCCTATCATCAACCAATAACCCAGATGACAAAGCCAGGCTGTTAGCTGTCTCCTCCTCCAAAAACGGAGCATGGCTTCAAGCCCTACCTTCTCACACACTCGGCCTACACCTTTCTAATGAGAGCTTTCGTATTGCTACAGCTCTGCGCTTAGGTGCTAATATCTGTGAGCCTCACTTTTGTCCTGCTTGCAACGCATATGTTGATAATAAAGGATTACATGGTCTTTCATGTAAAAAAAGTGCGGGAAGACAATCTCGACATCATATTGTAAACGACATTATTTGTAGAGCCCTCGTTTCAGCGGGAGTTCCTTCAATAAAAGAACCAAATGGTTGTTGCCGCTCTGATGGTAAAAGGCCTGATGGCATGACTTTGGTACCGTGGAAAAATGGAAAGGCACTAGTCTGGGATTTCACATGTTCCGATACGTTTGCTCCTTCCAACTTATCCCATTCTTCAATTCAGGCAGGTCTCGTCGCCGCTCACAGAGAATCAGACAAAAGACTAAAATACTCAAACCTATTGGACAAATATTGGTTTGTAACAGTAGCAATAGAAACTAGTGGGTCTTGGGGTCACGAAGGATCTAATTTCATTAATGAGGTTGGTCATCGAATAGCAATCAAAACTGGTGACCCCCGAGCTACTGCATTCCTTTTCCAACGTATCAGCATCGCCATCCAGCGCGGGTATGTGTCATCGATCTTAGGCACATTACCTCCTGGTAAAGAACTGGACGAGATTTTTCTTCTATAACACACAATAAGACGGAAGTAGAGACATCCTAGGAGGCTGAGAACCACTTTGACTATGTTCATGAAGAATGTTTTGAATTCAGTTTGGATAAATATAAATTCTAGGAAGTCATGGCTAATGCCGGTAAATTTGGGAGTGGTAGCAACATTATCTACAGATTTTACTTTGTTGCTCAAAATCGTTAAAGACAAGAAAGATATTGTTGTCAAGCTGTCCGATGTTTATTTTGGAACAAATATGCTAATCAGAAATTTATTTTAAATGAAACGTTAAATACACTATTTTATGTAAATATAAAAAATATATTGTTAGCTTGTAAAAAAAAAAAAAAATTTATGTCAATAATAATTATATTGTTACATTTATATCTTTAATGCTGTTTTATTGCGAGGATGATCTATCTATAATATATTAATTTTGTTAAATATCAGGATGCATTGAAAATTTAATCTAATAAAAGAATTTTCAAATCTAAATTAAAATGCTTTGATATGAGTAACGATTACTTGTATTACGGGAAAATAGGTAATATCTTAAATGTTTTCTTTGCAGAATTTCCTCCACACAGATGATTTGACCTCTTGTTCTCGGCAAGCTAGGTTTACTTACTTCACGTTTTGTAATGCTTTCTACTCCCTCGTAGGCATCCTTACCATTACAAGAAAGAAAGAAAGAAAGAAAGAAAGAAAGAAGGCTTTTAGTGGAAAATTTGCTTTGTGGTTGCAAACAGAGTGGAAAAAAATCATGATTTTTTTAAAAACATCATTTTTGTTGATTTTTTTGATTTAAATCGATTTTTTTGGTTAAAATAAAATCTTTTTGCTCGTAAATTACAAGTTCCGAACTGAAGAAAAGGCATTAGGAATTAGTATTAAATGCTAATTATGCCATTTAAGTGAAAGTATTACGGTTGAATTTTGAATTAATCTCCAAATGTTAACCTATATAAATCCCAAACAATGTTTCTTAACCCTTTTAAATTATGGCTTTTAAAAAGGTAAATTATAGACTTTCAGTAAAGCAGCTACATCGTCATTCCTATTTATCCTAGGTTTATGGTTCATACCTCATTCTCTTCAGAATAGAACAGCCTTTCAAACGGTAACACTCACAGTTTCCTATTATGTCCCTGAAGTGGGAAATTTTGAGAGAAAATAGGATTTTTCTGATTTTTTTTTTTTTTTTCAAATTTTGATCGCCTCTGGACTCCCTTGTGTTAACGCACATATCTCAAAATCAACTGGGAAATACTAAGGGGTGTACTAAATGTGTGTATAAAATTTCAAGCTATCTTGAATAAATAGGGATGTCTGAGGAAAATATTTATCAATGAGCTAACATCATCCCCACAATGCCCTAGATAACCCGCATGTAATATAAAATTTTCCTCAGACATCCCTATTTATTCTAGGGTCGTGATTTGTACATTATTCTCTTCAGAATAAAAAAAGATTTTCAATTGTACCATTCAAATGTCTTCATTGTGTATCTGGGGCGGAAAAATCACGAAAAAAGGGTTTTTCTGTTAAAAATACCCTTTTTTACTTTTAAACCCCTCTGGACCAACCCCTGTTTTAAGGAAGAGATCTAAAACACTGAAAAATGCTAAGGGGTGCATTGAATAAATGTGCAAAATTTCATTCTTCTAGGTGCAAAAGCCCGCGAAAAATAATATCCCGTATAAAACAGAATCTCAGGTAATAGTTTCCTGAAACATTCCTATTTATCCTACGATCATGATTCGTGCATCTTTCAAACGGTACAAATCATATGTTTCCATCTGAATCGCGAAAAAAGCTATTTTGTTATTTTGTTAAATATATATATATATATATATATATATATATATTTACATTTTCCCCTCTGGACCACCCTGTTTTCACGCAGAGATCTGAAAACATCTGAAAAATACTAAGGGGTGCAATGAACGAAAAAAATAAGAATAATAGGCATAACAAAAAATATCTTTTTAAATTTATGATATCACACACTATGTCTCGACGCAGAAAGGTGTAAAAGCATACGTAACATGTTCTACAATGCCTCCAGTCTTGAACAAAAAACGAAGTAAAAAGGTTATTGGTACTTTTTTATTCGAATAATGAAGATTCAATTTTTAATAGAATAAAAATAGGTAATATAATTTAAAAGCTTAAGCATTAAGGAAAAAGTATAGCAACGTTTATCAAAATGACATTTTTTTTTTCACGAAAATTACTGATATTTGGTAGGGGCATTTAAAAAAAATGGAACTAGCTTGAGGTACGAAATACATAAATTTCGCCTAAAGTTATAAATCTTAAAAAAAAAAATCGAAGGGATAGGACCCCTCTAAATACGCCCTATTATCTGGGAACAAACAAGCAGACGCGCACACAAAAGAATTTTCGTCTTAAATGTCGATGATGATTTCTCCGTTGCAATAGTTAACGATTTAAAAATCCAAACCCATTGTTACGAAGAGAAGAAAGCAGGATTGCTCAATTATCCGTTCAAAACGGGATTTTCCCTAATCATCCTGAGCATGACACTTGTTTTCATATTATGCTGTACATAATGTACATTTGAGTCTCATGGTATTATGACTATTAACTTCCGTAACCGAAATAACAGAACAGAAACGGGATTTTACTTATTTTCACTTTAAATTATTTTATTTTGGAATTTGCTTTAAATCAACGATTTTTATTTAAAAAATCAAGTGATTTAAATCTTGATTTAAATCAGACTGATTTAAATCAATCCACCCTGGTTGCAAATGTCGATTTTTCTATGCGTATATTGGTTGTCACTTGAATCCGAAAAGTAAATAACGAGTGTGTTCAGAGAAATTGTCTTGTATCCGCTGCACTTATATCAATTCAATTACAATAAGTTTCATGTTTTCCAAAACTCTTTTTCTTTATTACTACAAGAGTAAGTCACAAATGTTGCAATATTCTGGTATATAAATATATGTACTTATCACAGTACAATGAAAGTAAGTTAACAAAGTACAGCCCCTCGTGTTGGTTTGTGGACACCATCCTGTCAATTCTTTGATTCCACGCCATACATCTTGTCCTTCGAGGGAAATAAATCAATCATTGACTTTCCACCATCTGCTTATTGGTGAAGCATCGTGATTTTCTGAAGCACGCCACAGAGCGAAGCAGGTAGTAATCCCAAGGGGTAAGGTCAGGTCTATATGCTGAGTATTTTCAGTTTGATGCTACCAAGTTGGTAAGTTTCTGTTGCATTTTTCGAGCCAAGTATTGCTTTCAATTATTCTGTTGCGGGGAATGGAGAGGGAGGGCACTTTCGGTTTACCAATGCAGAATATTTTTGATAAAGTACAGCATACATCCGACACAACTGTTCGGAATAAAGACTGACATTGAGAACGAACTCGAAATGAATTACTCCCTTATAGTTCAACCATATACAGAGCACGACTTTATACTCGGAACAACTCTCTTTCAAATTTTCAGAAAAACGCATTCTAACGAAGATATTTAGCCGTTTCGGAACTTTTGACAAGCACTATATAATATAGATTTAAAGGTTGTGCTAGGGCAAACTTCCAGAACCGTTTGTCAAAGATACAAAAGTGTCAGGATATCAATATAACTAGCGGATGCCCGTGTCTTCGAAATGTGTGCAGCCCTATGTGGGCACCAGAAGGCCAATCTGAGATTTTTCAAATAAGAACCCCCATTTTTTATTCCAAATTCGGTATCTATGGAACAAACTAAAACAGAATATGTACTGCTCAAAGCTGTCGTGTACCAGAGCCACCAGACCCTACAGGGCCGGAAAAACTATTAGGGTGGGTTCTGTGAAAAGTTCCGGAACGGCTAAATACCTCGATTAGAATAGGTTTTTCTGAAAAATTGAAACACACAAAAGTTACAGGACATCAATGAAGGAAAGCATAGTAAATATTTCAAGCTAAATTACATAAGATATGCTAGCTGATGTTATGGATGAGTTTTATTTGCGTCTGGGTTATTGTCAGGTCGCAGAAGGACATCAATTCGAACACTTAATTAAATGCAAACACGTTTTCTCAAATGCGAACACAACATTTGCAACAGAGAGGGTTTGGAGTCGAAAAATACTAAGGGAGTGACAAACCTTGGGGTCTCTGTCTCTGTAGTGACATCTTGTACAGTACATAACAGGCTGCACGTACACACAGCCAACAGGATATGTGGTGCATTTTACAGGAACAATATTGTTGATCCCCTTAGAATTTCTTCCCACTTAGGCTTGCATAGCAACTCATTCTGCAGTTGTAAGACATAACATGATTTTGCGACGTCGAATTCATTTCTGACAACCCCAGTAGCCAATGTTTCATAATCACCTTGTACTGTGGAGCCCTACATATAAGTACATACTGTACTATAATAAAATACTTTCTTAGCATCGGAATCTACTGTGATTACTGGGGACTAGCATTTAATAAAGCAAACCTGGGATTTGTACGGCCTCTATACACTGTTAAAAATGTGTACATATTGTTATGAACTCTCACGTCAGTAAAGTTTCGCACAAGTGTTGGTATTACATGTTTTCATTTACATGAAAGAATATCGCAGAGATTTGTTGTATGGATCCAGTTGTCAGTTTATACGTGTGCAGAGTGCGAAAACTGTTTCTTATCGTAGCCGTCGATGCAATTCTGATCTAGTATTTGCTGCTGCCATCGTGATTACTCACTATTTTTTACAGAATTTGGAAATATTTTTCAGTGAATGACACATTCGATATTTAGATAACATTTGCAAATATGATTAAAATGTGACTTAAGTCGTGTGCTTAATGCAGTTTATGTTCTCGGAGTTCTGTAAACGCACTTCCGAACTTCAATACTGTTTGGATCTGAAATTCCCTGTTTGGAAATGTAGTGAAATCAATAGGACCTTGGACTTATAATTTATCAACTCAAGTTCAAACCTTATTCAAAGTTGTCGTATTCTTTTCTCTTACTCCCGGTATTCCTGAAAACTAAATGCTGGCACTTTTTTAAGTCAAGTTACTGGAAATGCCCAGAAAGCTATGGTTGCTTTGCATTTTACAGGCAAGTTTCAGAAGATTTTTAAGAGTGGTGTCCTATACCAACCAAGTAGTATCTACTTTCATGACCTACAAATTTACTTGTCAGTACGTTTCGCGGGATTCCATTTAGCAAATTTAGAATCCTGGGACATTTCATCATTAACTTACTTTTGAGCACTTTGGGACCCATAGTCCTAAAAGAAACAGAACTGAGCACGACAGTATGGTCACATATTTTCGTGCAGAACAATTTCCAGTGAAAACTTTAGGCTGTAGGGCCTGGGACTAGCTTTGAGCATTACATATTCTGATTTAGTTTGTTCCGTAGATATCGAATTTGGAATTAAAAATGGGGGCTCTCATTTGAAAAATCACAGATGGGCCCCGTGTAGCCCACACAGGGCCTCACAAGTTTTGAAAGGCACGGGTTTCCGATAATTCTATTGATATCCTGCAACTTTTGTGTCTTTCGAATTTTCAGAAAAACTCACTCTAACCAAGATATTTAGCCGTTCCGGAACTTTTAACAAGCACTATATACAGTGGGTCAAATAAGTTCCCGTACACAAGAGATTAGATATTTCAAAATGTTATATCTTAAATAAATCATAAAACGCGGTTACATTAGCTGAATTTGTTCGTATCTACTTGTAATGTGTACAGATTATAATGGTGGTATTGATTATACCAATAGTATAACTGACGATTTAAGTTAAGTTGCTGAAAATTGAGATCAAAAAGGTTTCCGTACACGTCAAAAATATACAAACGAAGGGAGCAAAACACATACCAAACAGCGTTTCTAGTAGTTACAGATGGCAGTAACGTAATCTACTAGTGATAAAGTACTACTATAGTTAATTTTGGCAAGGGAGATCTACAGAGGCAGTAAAACGACGCGTAAAAACGGAAATGCCAATTCCAATACATGAGCAAATAGTAAAATTAAGATAAGAAGGTAAGTCTCTTAGAAACATAGCTGAGACTAAAGAAATCACATTCTACGGTACAATACATTCTAAATACGCATATTGAAACAAATAGTTGTGGAGATCGATCGCGTAGTGGCCATTTATCAACGCTGAAGAATAATCATAAACGTGCTATTTTAAGAATTATTAGAAATGAACCCAATACAAATGCTCCAGAGCTAGCCAGTATGCTTGAAACTGACAATGGTGTACAAGTGGTTTCTGAAACAGTCCGTACTGTCATCAGAAAAGCGGGCTATAACGTTCGCAAAAGCTCACGTGAACAAGCCAATAAGCCTGTGAAACTCTTGTTTTATTTAGTGATGAGAGCAAGTTCAACATTCATGGATCCGATGGAAGAGTTAGTGTGCGGAGGAACCCAAATACACATGGAACCGAAGCATCTGTATCATTGGAGTAGGAAATTGGCATTTTACGCCAATGGACCAACATGTTTACCTCAACATTCTGAAACAAAATCTTTACGACAGTGCAAAGAAACTGAATATGGAAGCCTCCTTCATATTTCCGCAATATAACGACCCTAAACATACTGCACAAAAATTGAAGGAGTGGTTGTTCTATAATGTGCCCAAACAACATTATACTTCTACACAATCTTTTGAATGTAATCCTATTGAGCATCTGAGGGATGAATTAGGGAGAAGCTTTAGGGAACATAATATTAGAAACATGGACCAATCGAAAAATGCATTACGTAAACAACGGAGGAACATCTCCCCTGCAACTACATCAAAATTGGTCACTACAATGCACAAGGATCATTCCATGTCAAATCACCTAATTTTAAAACATGACTGTGCTTCAATGTCTCAGATTCTTTTCAAATATTTTCACACTTAAATACCAATGAAATTATGCTAAATTAATTTTCTCCGATTTTTTGGATGAAAATTGGGCCGGGGAGAAATTTTTAAAAAATGTGAATTTGGCGCCAATTTCACTTTCCGGCACTCAGCAGCATGGAGGTAAAATTACCATAACTTCCTTATTTTTCAAGTTATTGGGCTCATCCAGGTATCAAATGCAAGCTTATTTTTCGCTCTTTAAGTAGATCATAAGAAATCTTGCAAAAGGTTAAACTGTCAAACATTAATGGGCATACAAACAAATTTTAGGTTTTATACAAATTATGCCATTTCTCAAAAGTTTTGAAACTTTCTTTTTTTTTTTTTTTTTTTTTTTTTTTTGTACTTCATCTTAACACGTACATGGTATGCTTAAAAAATAAAGAAATCTTGCAAAAGGTTACACTGTCAAACGTTAATGGGCATACAAACAAATTTTAGGTTTTATACAAATTATGCCATTTCTCAAAAGTTTTGAAACTTTTTTTTTTTTTGTACTTTATCTTAACACGTACATGGTATACTTAAAAAATAAAAAGGGTGTCTTCTTGTATTTTTGTAATTATTATTATTATTATTATTATTATTATTATTATTATTTTTAATTTTACATGTACGGAATACACAGTCTTACGTTTTGTTACAAATTGTGTCATTGTTCCTACGTTACAACTATGTAACTTCTTTTATAGAATCATCTTTGCACATACATGATATGGTTAAAAATAAAAGGGGTGCTTTTGGTATTTTTACTATTATTATTATTATTATTATTATTATTATTATTATTAATATTATTTGTATTTTAAATGTACAGAAATATACAGTTTTAGTGTTGTTAAGAGATTATGCCTTTCCTCTGAAGTAGTGATGGCCAATTCCGGAATTTTTACTATCCGGAAGCCTGAAAGCAAAATCGAAAAAAATTTCGGAAATCGAAAAAGTTACGATGCCGAAATCTGGAAAGTGAAATTTTTAATTCCGGAAAATTTTGCACATCCCTACTCTGAAATGACAACTGTCACACTTTAAAACTTATTCAAATAATCATCTTAGTAAATATTAGGTATGCTTAAAAATAAAACCGGTGTAATGTGTAGTTTTGGTATTATCATAATATTTATTATATTTTTGCGCTTTAACTATGACTTTCTTTTTTTTTTCCAACTGTACCATTGTTTACAGCTATCAAACTTTTGTAACTTTCTATAAGATTAGTTTGCATTTACTTGGTATGATTAAAAAACAAAAACGGGAGGCCTTTTTTGCAATAATTTTGTGGTTTTGTGAATGAAAAATATAGGTCTAGAAATGTAAGGGGTTGAGTGATTATTACAAAACCGACCAACAAAAATTAGAAATAATTTACTAATGTACAGCCCATGCCATAACTACAGGGCGTTATAGAGTCGGACCCCGAGTCATTTTTGCGGAAAAGGGTTGGGTGGATTGAAAAATCAGCGCACACGTATCTCATTATTTTAAGGGGTATACATTTTGAATGAAAAAAGTTGTGTCCCAGGGTCCCCCGCAGGGTCCCAGATAGGGTCCAACCAAAACTTTCAAATGGTAGGTGGGTCAAGTAGTAGATTGTTGAAAAGATATTGTGAAAAGAAACAAGCTGCAATAAGTCCCGAATCCGTATGCACACCCTATACAAAATGGTGGTAACAGACTCTTTCATGACAACTGTGTTGACATTTTGACTGCCTAGCATTTTGTACAGGGTAAGCGTTGAGACTCGGGACTTGCTACATCTTGTTTCTTTTCACAATACTTTTCCAACGATACACTACTTGCCCCCACCTTACAATTTGAAAATTTTGGTTGGACCCTCCAGGGGACCCTGAAACACAACTTTTTTCATTCAAAATGTATGCCCCTAAAAATAACGAGATACGTGTGCGCCGATTTTTCAATCCACCCAACCATTTTCCGCAAAAATGGCTCGGAGTTCGACTTTATAGCGTCCCGTAGTTATTGCATGCACTCTATTTTGCGCTGCTTCTGCAGACGTTTACACGATCTTGCAGAAAAACGGATATCATTGTTTTCTTCAGGAGTGCTCACATTACACATGCTTTTCTTTTTGTGCGTATTCATCCGTTCGAGCCCAAGTACTTTCCTTGTCAGCATTGAGATAAAGTGCACCCGGTGTATAAGTGGTTGGTTATACTTGTCGCCTTGTACTCAAGGGGTTCCGGGTTCGATTCCCGGTTGGGGCAAGTTGTTCGGATCCCACGTTAAACTGCAGGTCTCATCCTTACACGTCATCATCATCCCATGGAAGGCAAGGGCAAACCACCATGGGTAGGGATGGTATCGAGACGAGACTTTGTACAGTTTCTGTTTTGTCTCGATTGATAAATAGTGGTCTCGATCTCGTCTGGAGTCAAAAATCGTAGTCTCGATCTTGTCTCGGTCAACAGATGCTTGTATCGATTTCGGTCTCGAGGGCCAAGTCTAGGTCTCGTCTCGAAAGTTTCGAAATAAACAGTGTGAAATTAAAATTGTAAAAAAGTATTATTAGTATCGTGAGGTCTATCGTTTCCGATTCTTATTTTTTGCTTTTATTCTTGACTTAGAAATATGATAAGTTGTACCTCTCCATAGCTAATTTGCTAGCGCAAATTCTTCCATGCGTGTGTTCCAGGTTCCATCGTCAGTGGATATATCACACCTGGGACAAAACCATAATAGTAACCTATATTTCACTTTCAGCAATGGACTTTGTCTAATATAGCTTCAGTACTGCCTATACAATTAACCTCTATTGAATTAACTCCGGTACTAAACAGTAGTTTATTTCCTTCCTTTGAATCAGGATTGTTCAATACCTCCTAACGGATAACGAAACACATAGCAGCACGAATGTATTTAATCGTACCGAAATTAAAATTTTACGATTTCTTATTTATTATCCAGTACATTCTGTTTTGACTGTCATTTTTAAAGTATAATATAATGTTCATTATCTTAACAAATAGGGTAAATTATTTCTACAATATATTTGGTTTCAAATTGATCAAATGCTTTATTATCATTTCACATCTCCGTGATTAATTGACACTATAAAACACGAACTTTCCTAACCTTGTGGTGGGAGCTAAGACACTCACTTTTGCTATGTGTAGTCTCAGGTTGGATCACCGAACAAGTTAGATTCGAAGTCCGATGTTTCGCATAGTTCGCGTCTAACTTTAAATACATTCTGGTTCTTATAGACAAGTTCATAAGATTGTAATGCATTATAAAAGCGTATATCCAGTGCCGTAACTAGGCACGAGCAATTGGGCCAGTACCCCGGAGCCCTTACCCATAAGGGCCTCGAAAATACTAGTCAAGCTTACAAAGTTTCTACTCGGAGAATGGAATAAAGAATAATACCTAAGAAATACTGCTATAATTTGAATAAATTGTCATGGATGTTTCAGACCTATCTGTTTGTAAGCCAGTAGAAATGTCGACCCTCGGTGGCGACGAAATCAGCTTTGGGGG
The DNA here is from genome assembly GCF_964235325.1 of Thermobia domestica. Lineage (NCBI taxonomy): Eukaryota > Metazoa > Arthropoda > Insecta > Zygentoma > Lepismatidae > Thermobia > Thermobia domestica. The sequence goes on along the minus strand of NC_137455.1, from coordinate 230,399,181 downwards.
TCCACAGAGTTATTATTACTCCACTAAGTAGGACAAAACCAATTTGTTTCCTTTCGGAAATGTCTTGTTTTACTCTTCATATTACTCTTCGCAGTAGGTTATGTGAAGTATTGAAAAGTTTTAAAAATTATTATTATTATTATTATTATTATTATTATTAATAATAATAATAATAATAATAATAATAATAATAATAATAATAATAATAATAATAATAATAATACTCTGATTAACCACAGAATTTCAATGATGTCATGCAGAGACGTAAGCCGAAATTTATTTTGCGGGAGGGGATCCAAAGCTTTACAGGTAGTCCAAATATGATGACAAATCGTATTAAAATTTGTAAAAATCGCCCCTAAAATTAGGTTAAATTTACAGATTAATCGGGATTTCAAAGGAGAAGTAGTTTGGACTCTCTTCCTGCGCGTCCCTAATGTCATGTGCCTTTTCATGTTGCTACGTTGAGATTTTAATAAATTATTGCCACATTTTAATTGTAAATACTGATATTGGAAAAAGGATATTTTATTTTAGTATGTGTTTGAATCTTGTCATTTGTTTATAATATAAAAACATGAAAGGGGGCCTCATATTGTTAATCAGTCCCGGAGCCCCAACTACCAACAGTACGATACTGTATATATACATTTTTCTTGCGCCTAACAATATAAATAGTTCCAAATTGTCAGATACTTTCGTGTTTGTAGTGGAGCAAAATGAAACAGCTATAATTTTGCATAAAATTACAAAGATTATCTATATATATAAAAGAGAACGCACAAATCCTTTGTTCCCTCATCACGCTAATACGGCTGAACCAATTTCTTTCATTTTTGGGGGGTTATTAGGATTTGGACCCTAGATGGTTTTTATCATATCACTTTAATTTTTAATTACCAGTGTCTTGAGATAATTGACCATTCAAGTGTCCATAACGTACAAATCCTTTGTTAGTTCATCATAGGTAAAAATAAACGTATTTATATGCAACCCGCATGACCGTGTCACTCGGCGGGTTAACATAAATGACAGGCGATATAATGTTAACATTTAGTGCAATCTACTATGGTTTTTATCATATCACTTGAAAGCGAAAAAGTAAAAATTATCTAAGTAACAAAGTTTATTGCGTTCCGGGGTGACCGCAGCGAAGCGGGGCGGGTTAACATAAATGACAGGCGATATAATGTTAACATTTACTGCAATCTTCTATGGTTTTTATCATATCACTTGAAAGCGAAAAAGTAAAAATTATCTAAGTAACAACGTTTATTGCGTTCCGGGGTGACCGCAGCGAAGCGGGGTGAACGCTGCTAGTGCAAAATAAAAAAATAAAATTTCAAAATCAAAATTATATCTGCTACTAATTAAGTATTTTCCTTTTCTTTGTCTTCCACTCAACATAAACTGATTTATATAATCTACGTAACAGTGCAGTAAACCTAGCTCAAATTTTAATGAAGAAAGGAACAAATTAGTAACAAGCTGAAAATTGGAACAGATGTTGGGAATGATGTTCTAAACAACATACTAAAAGTCCCCTGAAATCCCAGGTGACCTTCGCCGCCATATTGGAAAATGGCGGCTGGAAGTGTCAAATGAACAATACACAGATAAAAATAGCAATATCTTCGCTATGGTTGAACATAAAGAGATAAATCTGGTGTCGTTTTATAGAGCACGGATAACACAATATTTTAAAACAGAAACAATTTTTCATAAAACGCATACTTTTACAAATATTTAGCTCTAAATTCTAAAATTCCGAAAACTACCGTCAAACTGATTTAGAATTTTATTGAACTTAGGAAGTAAACATTAACAAGTTAAAATTTGACATAGATGTTGATAAAGATAATTTAAATGGCATACTAAAATCCCGCAACTTCTTCGTTCGCCATATTGGAAAATGTCAAAATGTCCGAAGTAATTGAAAGATAATATTTTGTTAAGTGAAATACAAAATCTGGACCGGGCTAAATATTTGAGAAACTGTAAATGCAGTCCATCCGAAGTCAATTGCAATCATGGTGATGCAAGGGGGGAAACATTATGACGTGTTTAAGGTTGTCCTCCGACATCTTGGAATCAACTTATTTATTTTAAATGACAACATGGTCATTTGGCATATTAAATAACATCCTCGTTCGAAGAGAAACCCAATGGTAATATTATTTTTCCAAAACCTGCATCAGTTTTGAAGTTGTGAATACATTTAGGATATGTTACATGTGAAATGTGCTGTGCAAAGTTTCGAATTGAAAGATAAAAAAAAAAAAAGTTTTGTAACATCTCACATTACGTATTCTTTAATAACCTGGAAAAGAGAGAGACAACTACAATCACATGACATGTTCGGCATGCAAACTGTTCTGTTCTATGCATAACCTTAACCGTGAGACGCAGTGCTTGTGCACTCTGCGAAGCGTAGTTATTCACAGGCCGTAATGATTCACCTTTTCAGGTAGCCAATGTCAATAATTTTACACCTTGCTGGCCACTCATCTGGTCCATGCCGACCTATCCAACAACCGAGAAAGTGTTCATTGAACCATCGATTACATTATCACAATAATGCGGCGGTGCACCATTTTGTTGCCAATATAGACGAAATCACCCTTCCTCTTCCAACAAAAGTGGCATAACAGTGTTTTCAAGCATATCTCCATATTGTGTAGCATCCCAGGTCCCATCAATGAAAACAGGTCCAGTAACTAACTAACTCTATGGCCTATGGAACCCGGAGGTTCAATGCCGCGTTCACAAACGCTCTCTACTGACTTCTATCCTTAGCTAACTGCATTCAGTTTCTACTTTGTATTCCAATCTCTGCGAGATCCATCTTAATATTGTCCTCCCATCTGCGCCTAGGTCTTCTTAATGGTCGTTTTCCGATTGGTTTTCCAGTCAAGACTTTGAAAGCGTTTCTACTTTCTTCCATTCCAGTTACAGGACCCGCCCACCTAAGCCTTCTAGACTTGACGACCCTAACAATGTTGGGTAAACCATATAAATTATGTAGTTCCTCGTTATGAAGTTTCCGCCATTCCCCATTCCCGTTCCTCTTGGGTCCGAATATTCGTCTCAGGATCTTGTTCTCAAATACTTTCAGTCTATGTTCTTCCCTCAGAGTAAGTGACCATGTTTCGCAGCCATACAGAACAACAGGCATAACTATCGTTTTGTATATTTTAAGCTTCAAATTCCTCGACAGAATTCGCGACGACAAGAGATTTTGAACCGAATAGTAACACGAATTCCCTGCTTTTAGTCGACATTTAATTTCTTCGTGAATATGATTTTCCTCTGTTAATATTGATCCTAGATATTTGAAACTGTCCACTTTATCAAAAGTATTATTTAATATTTTAACGCATTCATAATTTGCTGTATTCCGGTCCCGACGCACTTCCATGTATTTAGTTTTCTCTGCATTTACTTCTAAACCCATGTCCCTGCGAGCGTTTATTAAGATCTCTGCATTTCTTTCTATTGTTTTCCTATCATCCCCTATTAAATTTACATCATCAACATATGCCATAACCTGGTGAATACCGTTCAACGCTAGGGCCTGGTTGCTATCTTTGATTTTCCTTATAGCGTATTCCAGAACGAAGTTAAATAATAATGGCGACAACGCATCTCCTTGTTTCAGGCCATTTTCGACGTGAAAGGTCGGGGACACAAATTTTCCTACCCGGACTTTACTTTGGGATTCATTTAAACATATCTTAATTAATCTAATTAGCTTTCTCGGTATTCCAAGTTCTGTAAGAACGTTGTATGATGTTTCTCTCCTAACCGAGTCGTACGCCTTTCTAAAAATAAATAAATAGTTGATGTACTGGGGTATTGTATTCCCACTTTTTTTTTCGAGTATTTGGCGAGTGGTAAATATTTGGTCGATAGTTGATCGATTTCGTCTAAATCCGCTCTGATAATCTCCAATAATTTCATCTGCGTATGGGGTCAGTCTTGCTAACAGAATATTTGAAAGGATTTTATAGGATGTTGACAGAAGAGAAATGCCTCGATAGTTATTACAGCCAGTTTTGTCGCCTTTCTTGTGAATTGGAACAATGATTGATTTTTTCCACTCTTGTGGCAATTCTTCCTTGTTCTAGATAAGGAGAATGAGTTTGTGTATCTTGTTCCACAATTTTTCGCCTCCAGCTAAAATTAACTCAGCCGGAATTTCATCTACACCCGGAGATTTGTGTTTCTTTAATTTCTTTATAGCGGTTTCTACTTCTATTCGGTTGGGTTCTGGAATATACGGTTCTGCGGTGTGTATCACCTCTTCTCCACGCACACTAGTCTTTGGTTGCGTGTTAAGCAAATCGTCAAAGAAATCCTTCCATCTATTTAAGATGCTATCCGTGTCAGTGAGAACTGTACCGTGAGATTTCTTTAATATATAAGCACGAGGTTGATAGCCTTTCTTAAATTCGTTGATTCCCTCATACATGTCCCGGATGTTTTTATTTTTACTATTATCTTCAAGTTCCTTAATTTTAGCTTTTAGAAAATCGCATTTCTTTGTTCTAAAAGTTTTGGAAGTTTCCCGCCTGATATCTGCGAAATTTTGTGTAGTTTTTTCATTAGGATCTTGTAGCCAGCGTAATTTTGCCTGTTTTCTCTTCTCTGCTAGTTTAATGCATTCCTGGTCCAACCATGATTTGTTCCTACGTATTTCCGCGTGTCCCAATTTTTCTTTTGCTGAAATTTTAATGCTATCTCTAATTTCAATCCAGGTATCCTCAACGCTAGTGCACTCCGAATCTTCTAAAACCGAGAATCTATTATTCGAAACTTCAATCTGGTATTCCTCTTGTACCTGGCTGTCTTCTAAAAATGAAATGAAATCTTTGAGTTTTACGTCCCACGCTTATGCCGGTTAGGCTAAAGGAGACGGTGATTATGAGAAATGAATGAAATGGTGGAATGAAGAAAGTGGGAGGAAACGGGAGAACCCCGAGAAAACCCACGCACACGGTGTTTGTCCACCACAAAGTTCACTTGGCGGGAGTAGGGTTTGAACCCGAGACCCCATGCACCAGAGGTGAACGCTCTACCACTGAGCCACCGCGGCCCCTAGGCTGTCTTCTAATTTCGTTAAATTAAATCTCTCCGTTTCTAGACTTTGCATATTTCCTTTATTCAACGATAATCTCTTTCCTCATCGCTGCTACCAGTTAGTGGTCAGTATGACAATCAGCCCCTCTAAACGACCGAACATCAATTGTGCTAAATTGTCTTCTATCTACTAAAACGTGATCAATTTGATTGTTTTACCGTCTGGTAAGGTCCAAGTGTATTTATGAACGTCGCATTGTGGGAATTTTGTACTCTTCACGATAAGGTTTTTGATATTGCAATGTTCACGAGTCTAACACCGTTGTCATTACTTTCCTTATGCAGACTTTCGTTCCCTATAATCGGTTTGAAAATATCCTCTCGTCCTACCTTCGCATTGAAATCCCCTAATAGAATTTTTATATGGTATCGCGGGAGTTGGTCAAATATCCGTTCCACTTCTTCTTAAAAACTGTCTTTTATATCGTCATCCTTATCTTTAGTTGGGGCATGTACATTTAAAACAATAATATCACACCACCGTCCCTTAAGAGTAATAAAAAAAAGTCGATCAGTAACAAATTCAACCCGTTTAATTGCTGGTAATATACGTTTATGAACGAAAAACCCTGTTCCTAACTGGTGATTTTTATTTCCTTCCCCGTAAAAGAACGTAAAATTTCCGGAATTCTCAGATCCATTTCCTTCCCACCTAACTTCCTGAACTCCTACTACGTCCATCCTGTATTTCTCTAACTCACTCGTTACGGATTTTAACGAGCCTGCCCTATAAAGACTCCTAATATTCTATGTTCCAAATCTCATGTCCATTTTCCTTTGGTGAGGTCGTGCCAAGTTATCAGTCCTTGAGGCTTTTGTGAATATTTCTGAACAAGATTTTTTTTTTTTTTTTTTACAGGATGAGGTTGTTAGCCCTACCCAAACCCCCAAGCTGGAGGACCACTCCTAGTCGGCTGTCCGCGACTGCTTGTTCAGTAGAAAACAGGTCCAATAAGGATTTTAAATATGCACTCATACAGTAACAGTTCACGCATCGGATTTCGTTCAGCACCTATCAATGCCACTAAAGATTTATTGAAGATACTGATAGAGTGATAAATTTAGTGCTTTATTTTATTTGTGATTGATTGATTTATTTGATTTGATTTTCGATATGAACTACTTTATTTCAATGTTGCAAGCTTATTTTAAAGATGGAAGTAATTCAGCATTAAAACGGAAATAAGAAATGGACATCTGGCTTTATGCAGAGTCGTTTTGACGCATGATTAGCGTCATACTAAAGACCTGACTACTGCAGGTAACATATCGTTCTGTATCTTGGAAAGGTCTTATGTCGAAAATCACAACTTTACAGGGGAGCGAAAACAACTTTGTTTTGAAATAGGATGAAATATACATTTTTTTCTACATTCTTTTTTATAACTCTGCTATTATTAGCCGGATACATACGATACTTTCCCAGGTGATGAAACAAGTGCCTCCAGATCCAATACTGATGTTAACTAAAAATACTCAAATTTTAACATACAAGATATTGCAAGACACAGAACGATATGTTAGTCGAACTCTTTAATATGGCACTAATCACCCATCATATGACTTTGCCTAAGGCCCACTGTGTTCTGTGATTCAAGTTCGTAAACAAATGACTGAGAATAGTGTTAACTATGTTTTCAGTGCTATTTTTGAATATTCATAACTTTGTTCACGATCAAATATCAAAGTTTAAATTTTCACTATAGTTTTGTCTTATATAGACTCATATTTCGTAAAATACAAACGCAGACATTGTAATCGAGGAATAATGGAAGTATTTGATATATTAGCATATCGTAATTTCATATTCAATTAGCTAATAATCTCAAAGTAATATTTTTGTACACCTTGTTCCGAAAAGGTTGAGCGCATTGATAATGGCTGGTTTGAAGCAAAAATTTTCTAAGTTCAACTTCGGGTATCTTTGAAAAACAGTAAACCAAAGATGCCAGGTTCGAACCTCCAACCCAACCTTCGCAATTCCCAGAAATTGTGCAATGTGTTTCCTTTCTTTTTTAAGTATAATACGACATTTTTAAATGTTATTAAGTGTAGAAAAAATTAACATAGATTGAAATACTTAATGATACAATATTTCGAAGCTATGAATTAATGTCAGAGCATGTTCGTTTTGTCATTTCGATTCCCATACGTAAAATATTATTTCAATGAAAGACAGTGAACATAATTCTCGCATACGTAGTAGGAAAAAAAACGGATATGAATAAAACTGTCTTGGAAATTCAGTTATTTCGTTAGAAGTAGCTCTATTAGAGTGCAATGCTAACTCAGTGGTAAACTGCAGAAGCTCAAATCATAAGGTCGGAGTTCGATTCTCATTTGGGTCAATTCTATTCGTATATGGAATTATATTTTCCGCAACGCATGAAAAATTATATAAAGTAATTAGATTTTTAAAAAATCAGTTGTGTATATATACTTATAAATAAGTTATGCAGTATACTTATTTGTAGTTATTTCTCATACGGAGGTTACTTCTTAATATTCTCGTAAAGAGAATGTGCGGATATAAACAGAGAATTTCCAAAATCGAATCATAGTTTCAGAAAAAGAACTCAATAGCCCCAAGAAATTCACGAGCCCCAAAAGGTCACTTTAAGAGCCTGAAATTGTGCTTTGGTAAGAAAGGGAGAGTGGAAATTGTTTACATAGGTTATCAGATCAATATTCTGAAATGTTTTTGTATATGGAAGGGGTGATGTTTCGGTCGCTTTCACTCTCTTCTCTCTCTCTCTCTATTATATATATATATATATATATATATAAATTTGTGCGTGTATATTCCAACATAATTCTGGTATGCCTGGAGTATTTTTAATCAAACTTCCTACACATTACCTAGAGTCTAGAAAATAGTACTTGTTGGGTAAGCTATAGAAGAAAATGAAATGAAATTTTACGTCCCACGCTTTCCTGGCTAGGCTAAAGGACACAGTGATGATGAGAAATGAATGAAATGGAATGAAGGAAGGGGGAGAAAACGGGAGAGCCCAGTTTTTATTTCATTTTATTTTTCAAATAAACTTTTCTGCTCCTTTTAGTTTAGTTTCTGATTTTTGGATTAATTCCCTTCTGTCTTTATTCAGAAGAAGTCATATTTTATAAAGTTGCTAACGCATTAGTTTGTATCCGAGGATTTTCCAAACACCAAGGAAATGAATAATTTGAACAACTTTTCTTTTTCTCTTTTATTTTACTAAATTGTTACAGTAATAGGTTGAAGTGTTTATTATTTTCAGTGTGCGTACTGACGGAGGAATGCTCATATTTTCATCCTGACAAAAATGTGTGCTCCCTTGAACTTTTCACCCTGGCACGGTTAACTTCGTAGAATTTTTTTGAATCTTCAGGAGGATAGAAGCCGGGAACCACTTTTATTTTGTAGGCGAAATTGTAGCAATTAGGAACAAATCTTGTTGTTGAGATTGGTTAATTAAAACACTGTAATATATTTAAATAGTCCAAGACGCAAGACGAAAACATATTAAGAAAACTGGCAATTTTACGGGACTCAGAAAAATTTAGTCGTGCATTTATATTTTGGAGAAGTGTAAAATATTTAAAATCCGCAATCGGAAATACGATTGATCGCTTGGATCTGTTTCCATCCATCAATGAAAAGCCAGCAAGAAGGAGCATGTTTGTTTCCCTAGTTCCAAAACCTAAGAATTTTCGCAAAAAACAAGATAGAGAATATCAACTTGGAATATGATGAAGATCACATTTACAACTTTTTTTCCTACACTAAAGGTATGAAGATAAAAGAGAAACTGCACATCATGAAACTTTGTTACTTCAGAGTGTTTTAGAAACAAACACGCATTATTTTACGGTAATTTTAGTCGCAAATTCCGACGTCCCTTTTTTTTTCATTTTCTTTTGTTTCACTACGAATTACTAACTAAAGAAATCCATCCTTTGTTAAATATTTTTGGAAACTGGTGTTCACAGGGGTTGTCCTCAAGGATTTTGTGCCACCTCTCAAAACCTGGATTCCAATTACAAAATACTTTTTACAGTCTTGTCTGAAAAATCTTATTTTATTAAGCTTCCATTTCGTGCCGACATTTAAAATGTATATAAAAAATTTAGCTCAAAAATAACTAAAGACAAAACGAGAGAATTTAAATTTATTTGAACTGACGTACCATAAATATTACTCCCAAATTGCCGCATCATTTTTAATGTCAGAATAATTTACCCATGAGAATAAACAATATGCTTTCAAACTTACGGGATGAATCATCACAACTAAATCGTTACAAAGGTATAATTATTGATGGAAAATTATTACTAAATATGTACCTATAAATCTATAACTATTAATAAATATTGCATTATAATCATGAAGTAGAAAGTACACTTCGGTTTTATGGACATATCCCATATTCAAAAACCAGTTGAGAATGCCCAAAAAGCATTGTCAGAACGAACCCAAAAAAACTAACTTCTACAGGCTTTATACCAATTGTTTTATGTATTTTACTATTATCCTCATTAGACAATTCTTGTAATGTATTTATCTATGTATAATTTCCTTTAGTACTAAATATTAATACATGTTTTGTTTAAGAGCTCTATTAAAACGTTCTACGACGTTGTTGTTTTACATATGCTCAAAACTGAAAAATTCGCAAAATATAATCTCTCTATGACTTACGGTTTCCAAGATATGGCTTTTTATATCTCCCGAAATCCGAACATTTTTGGCCAATATCTGGGGAACGGTGGCCAATTGGCCAGTGGTCACCGGTTGCTATTTGATATCAAAATGTTGACCACCCTCCTAGGAATTGATCAACACCAATATCATATCTCTTTGACTTACGGTTCCCGAGGTACGGCTCCTTAAAACTCCCGAAATCGAAACTTTTTTGTTTAGGCTAATATCACGGAAACGGTAACAGGGACGCAAAAAAACCCATCACTTCTCCAGATAGAATCTGATGCTGTATTCAAGGGAGGACTCAAAATTGTAAAATTCACAACACAAACACACAGAGCGAGAGAGAGAGAGAGAGAGAGAGAGAGCGAGAGAGAGAGACCTTCAGTAACAAAGTTTTTTTTTTAAGTTTGTGGACAAGAGTTAGTGCATAGACGGACTAATTTCATCGGAGTATTCTATACATTGATGTGCAATTTTATCCGGTATTTTCGTACACTCATATGTACTTTCGAAATAAGCCTCTTTATTAGACTTCAAAACTACGCTATACGTAAGTGCTGAACTTTTTGTCAACCGGTATAAGAGCGAAAATGGTCAGAGATATCGAGATATGATTTCTTGCAACCACTTCCGAGTCCCAAGAAGAGGTTTCATTTCCCCGTTAACTTTAGTTAAAACTGGAAGTGGTTCAAATTAGTTATTTTCGGTTTTAACTGTTTTCGCCATAGAACGAAAACGATAAAAACAAAAGCGAGAAGGGTTTTTCCTGCAAATGATTCAGTGTCTCGAGACAACGTACCATGACTATCGTGAATACTCACCCAAAACCGGAATTCGTTCAGATTTAATATTACTTCTGGTTTCAATACTGGTTTCCATATAGCAAATACAGAAAGATATATTGAGATGCCATTTTCTGGAACCGATTCACTGTCGCAAGAATAGGTTCCATCTTTCTTATTAACCCTCAATCAACACAGGAAATGGTTCAAATGAGCGATTTCCGGTTTCAAGGTTTATCACCATAGAACAAAAATGGTAACAGATATAATCAAATAGTTTTCTGCAATCACTTCAGTGTCATAAAAGAGAATATCGTCACATCCCGCAACATTCTACCCAAACCAAAAGTGGTTGAAATTTACTACTACTTCCGGTTTTCATACTGATTTACATAGAGCGAAAATTAAGAGAAATCGAGATGTAGTGTTTTGCAATCAATTCAGTGTCCCAGGTTCCTGTTTCTTCATAACCCTCTATTGAAATAGAAAGTGGTTCAAACTCACCATTTCAGGTTTTAACATTTATCGTCATTGAATAAAATTGTATTAAATAGCGAGAAACAATTTTCTGCAAACGATTCAGAGTCTTAACAGAGCATATCATCATAATCCGCAATATTACCGAAACCAGATGTAGATGTATGGTGATTTACTACTACTTCCGTTTTAATACTAGAGCAAGAAGGGTAATAGATATCGACATGCGGCTTTTTCCAACTGACTCTGCTTCCAAAGAATAGATTCCACTATCTCCGTTCTCTATTCGCACCAAACTGGTTTAAATTAACCATTTCCGGTTTCAACATTTATCACTACAAAACAAAATGATATTACATAGCGAAAAGCGGTTTTCTGCAAGCGATTCTCGGTCTCAAGAGAACATACCACCACAACCCGCAATTCTACCCAAACTGGAAGTTGCAATACTAATTTACATAGAGCAAAAACAATAAGACATATTATATATATATATATATATATATATATATATATATATATAGAGAGAGAGAGAGAGAGAGAGAGAGAGAGTTCTGGAATCGATCCCACTTCCTAAATCTAGGTTCTATCTCCTGCTTTAGCCCTCTATTCAAACCGCAAATGTTTCAAATAAACCATTTTCGGTTTCAACCTTTATCGCCATAAAACAGTAAAGAATAGCGATTAATGTTTTTTTAATAGGAATTCAGCGTCCGAGGAACAGGTTCTATCTTTGATGTTACTCTATTGCAACTAGTAGCTATAGAAGTACTACTTCAAGTTTGAGTATTGAATTCCCATAGTCTTGAAGTCTACTGTAGTTTTACACTGTTAAACGGAACTCGTTTGTTTAATTTCGAATGAAGATACATTACAAAGAAAACATAGAAGCTCAAATACGAGTAATCCTATTCCGAAAAACTCTTTCATTTGTATGATAAGCTACAGTCACCCAAAAGGAGTAGATGTATATACATAAAATTGGATGTGGTATATTAACAACATAACTTCAGGAAAAAATCAATAGTATTATGTACTTCATTTCACTTCTCCAAACGCATTATTTCCTCATCAATATTGCAGACATCTTGTATTACTTTAGTCTTCTTAGTTTCGAGCTCGTTCCGAATTATCTTTATACTACTGTCTTCAAATTTTTTCCTCGTCATTGATTTGTTACTTCTACAGAACGAATACGAGTATTTCGTGCATAACGAAATGTGAATTTCCTTATGGATAGTTTCTCATGGCAACTCCTAGAAGCTACTGAATCGTACAAATTTCTGTAAACACTTACTGCAATTTTGGCGAAAATCCAAAATATGCAAATCCGTTATTGGTTGACATCTCTTAAAGGCAGTACTTACAATGAAACCAATGTCAACGTTTTTCACAGGAAGATTTTCTTAATTTTCCACATCAATTGGTAGGTATGAACACGAAGCACTAAATGATTCTGGTTTCACAAACATTTTTTTAAAAAACACGGCCGATAAATTATTGTAAAGAAATGAACTGAGAGAAGAGTGTCTGAAATTTAGTAAGGAAAGGTTCACTTTTGAAGCAACTGATTTAAGAAAATATAAGTTTAGGAGTAAGTATTTTATCTTCCTCCTACATGACACTTTGTGATAGCTCGAAGAGCTGCGAATTTCCTTATTTTATCTAACACGCGTTGAATATATAATAGAATATACGAACAAATGTTAATGGCTAGCTGGGCAACACTACTATTTTCAAGCCAACACAAACCTTCATTGACAAATTTTCTAACCTCTACAGCCAGTGGCGGCGGTTGGAAGTTAAAAGTGGGAAGGGAGGGGGGGGGGGGGGGGAAGACATGATCTGAAAAATTGTATATCAGTGTAAGATTTCCTGGTTGTTTCTAACACTGATGAAAGGTTGTATAACTAATAGGATACTATCCTTTTTCACTTAAAATACCGTATATCGTATTTTTATTTTAAGTAAATTCATAAAAGCAATACAGATAGGTACTAGCCCTTTATACTCTAAAACAACGAAAGTGTAAGAAGAGATTTGAGTTCTTGCTCATGAACATCTTAAAATTCTGTCTAGAAAGTTGTGTGGTCAAATTATTTAATAAATTTGCAAAACAAATAAATAGAAGGGATAATATTAATCACAGTGATGAATAATGACGCTTGTTTTGCAGAAGTTATGTTGAAACTGGGAATTAATGAACAACTTATACTTTTAATTCCACACATGCCATTAAATGAATGTGTTTACTCTTAGAAAATGAAATATAGAAAGTATTGCTAGCATATGCTATGACATTTAAAGAAATATGCAATTGCAATATTAATTGCTTTGAATTGCAATTAAAACGCAATTCCTGTAGCTTTCTTAACTCCACGGGAAGACCAATAACCAATACGTACTCACTGAACGGCAAATATCATATGGCATCATTTCTTTCTATGAAACAGTAATACATACAAAACCATTACCAGGATGTCCACATTCTGGAAAATAAGTGGAAGTCAGATAAGTAAAAATGCATCAGGTGAAGTCAGGGAAATGGCAGATTGGTCAAGGAAAGTCAGTGAAAAATCGATTTAGGTCCATTGTTCAATTACTGAATTTATGAAATAGGGTTGATTTCTTTACTGTTACTGGATGTAAAATGTGGTGTTCTTAATAATGATATTGAGGGAGTCAGTGTTCTCTGATATAGTTGTTAGATATGTTTCTTGCAGAAAGTTAGTTTCAACTGCATCCTGGCATATTTGCTCAAAAGGGTAGACGCTGTTCTAGAAGAATTGCATGGTGCCAAGAGGATATCTAGACAAGTGGCTGAGAACGCGAAGAATTAGTATCTCCAGCTCTCAGTGAAAGCTCAGACTGAAGAAGTTAAGAAACACTCAAATGAGTTCATAGCCAATGACAGAGACGGTATTGGACTTGAGTTTTTTACTTAGTCTTACGAAATGGGAAGAACTTCGTTGACTTATGGTCAGTTACGAAATTGTGTTTTATCTTCTTTCACGGAAACGTATTTTTTTGAAAGTGTTTTCGCAATAAATAAAATTCTCATTGTTGAGAACTTACAAGAAGAATCTCTGGTGGCTCAACGGATCATATATGATTCTGTGATGAGAATAGGTGGATCATCAGGATTAATATTTACAAGAGGTATGATAAATTCAGTGAGAAGTTCAATGAGACAATATCAGGTGTATTTGGAAAAGAAAAATAAATGCTGGAGACGAGGAAAGAGAAACGGAAGATTCGGCAACAACTAAAGGAGCTGGAGGAAGAAGAGAAGAAAATTAAACTGCAGAGGCATCAAGAAGGATATTCAGATCAATGAGAAGAAAACTATGCGAGAAAGGATGAAAACAAATTTCTAAATGGGTTGCATTTAACAACTGCACCAGCAAAAATGTGTGTTACATAATTTTTTTTTTTTTTTTTAATAATCAGTAAAATCCATGTATGAACTGTTTATTACTATAGGCAATATTACAATGCTGTGTAATTGGTATTATAATGTGTAATTTTTTTCATATCTTAAGTACTCTGTATACTGCACACTTTTGTTTTTAACTTTACATTTTGTGTAATAGGTAGGCCTGATCAATATCGGATTAATGCACATGTATGTAAATTTACATTCCTTTGGAAAGAAAATTGAAAAAAGAAAGAAACAGAAGCGGAAGAAAACAAGGCCAACTATGTGGAGTGTGGAGGCTGTTTTTTTTTTTTTTTTCTATGTTTTTAAGTTATCCAGGGGGGTCAGGGAAATCTGGAACTTTCGTCATGGAAAGTAAGGAAAAAGTCAGAGATTTTTCTCCAAATTGTGTGGACACCCTGTTTACATTTCCAAATGAAAGTATACAAATTAGGGCGTCATGTCAAAAAAAGAGGGGGGGCAACCGCCCCTCTTGGTCCCCCCCCTCTAATCGCCGCCTGTGTCTACAGCAGTGTACTTGATACGGCCTCCTCGAACGTTCTTAAGTAAGTTATACAGAGCTCTTAAAAATTCAAAGATACTTCACTTCATTACCTCAATTGCAGCCTTAAAAATTCCATGCAAAGTAACCCATAGCTTCCTATCAAGTACTACAGGATCATTTAGCGATGTCTTGATATCTGACTTGAAGATATGCAGAAATGCAAAGTTTACATTAGTACTATCCATTGTAATTTGAATCATCTTTCTTTAAGTTCAGGAGGTGAAAACGTCTTTGAAAATGATGAAAATATTCAGAAGCTACTGAATTCTCTAAAAACGCTAATGCCATGTAATTCACAAACAACTGCTCTTTTACAGTACTCCAGAATCGTATACGAGGACCACTATTTATATTCTGAGCCTAACAATGAAAAAAAAGTAATGTGTCATTGAAAATTGATTTATTGTTTTTCGAAATATTATTCTTTATGATCAATACACTTTGCATTCGTTCGAACCATTTGTCAAAACATTTTTTCCCGTCTTCTTGAGAAATCTCCATAATATGGTTTTTGAACGTATCAACGTTCTTTCAGCCGACGAAAATCGTTGTCCACGCAATTTATTCTTGACATTTGGGAACAAGAAGAAGTTACTGGGTTCCAAATCAGAACTGTACTGCGGATTCGATTATTTGAGTGTTCAAATAGTCGGTTGTTAGACGAGATGTGTGAGAGCTCGCATTGCCTTGCTGAAGAATGATCTGACGGCGCTTGCTTGTTTTCCGTATTTACCGAAGACCTCCAGCAAACAAACTGTTGTGTACCACTCAGAGCTGACCTTCTACGTTTCTCTAAAGGCAAAGTTACCACATGACCAGTTTCCCGGAAAAAACAGGCGACAATTTGTTTCGATGTGCTTCAGGCGCAAACAACTTTTGTTGGATTTGGTTAATCTTTAAACACCCATACAGTCGACTGCTGTTTACGTTCCGGCTCATATGCATATATCCATGATTTGTCACCTGTTACAATCTTATATACGTCTTTTGAAGCACCGCCACTGTATTTATTGAGAATTTGTGTGCACCAATCGACGCAAGCTTCTTGGTCCTTGGTCATAACATTACTTCCTCAGTATATACTTTACATCATATGCAGAAGTCTCATTTGTTGCAGTATATAATTTTCTCCATGTTGTCCGAAAGAAGTTTAAATCTTTCGTCTGTCAAGATAGTTTTACAAGATGAGAAGCTTCGCTCCGCATTACATGAAGTGACGTTAATTTTTAATGCTGCTGCAACTGAACTTTGTATTTGCAGACACTCGGAAAGTAATCTATATTTAATTTGATATACATAGCGTTCTACAGTTGAATGATTTGCCTGCTGAATGCGTAGTTAGTATGTCAGGTATCAATGAGAAAATAGGTGTTAACTAAGCTCATTAGGTAAACAATTCATCACCCCCTGGAGAGATTATGGTAATACCGAGCATCATCATCTCCGGCCGTGATGACCACCTCGTTTCGGTGACGAAGGGAGTTCACAAGAGCATGCAGATGTGACTGTAGCAACACCTGTGGGACACCACAAAATTATCTTGCACTTGTGCAGGGTCGTTTCTCTCTCTCTTTTTTCTTTCTTTTGTTTTGTTTTGTTTGGTCCGGTGAGATTATTTCAATTCACCATTAAAGGTTGAAAAGGATGAAAATAAAATGTAGGAAGTATTAAAACTTCTAAACAGTGGCTAGGATCGGGGATTCTAACCGGCATTAGCTTAAGGCACAGTCGTTAATATAGCCCAGAAATACAAATTAACCTTACCGTAGCAAGCAGTTACTTTTTCTTTTTCTTTTTTTTTTTTTTTTTTTTAACATTTTCACATTTTCAGAAATATTTGTTTGAAATGTTGTGTAAAGTTAACTTCTGAGTTTTATCTGCAGTTGCAAGAATAAATAGATTAAATTTTCAAAAAGACTTTCAGAACTTTGGAATGTTTATCAAAGTACTAAAGGTAGTGTCCAAGTAATCTGCAGAATAGCAGATTAATTTTTGTATTAAAAAAAAGAAAGTAAAAATATGTATACCCGTTTCGTACAGTAGGTGTACAAAACTGTCTTCCCATCTGTACGATAACATTTCAATTCAGAGCAGCAATCCGAGTTCCAGCTTTGAGAATCTTCGAATCACTTATTTTTAGCTTACAGCTTTTTGTCTCCATGTGCTGACACAATAGTCAGAATTCACATGAAACATTCACGCACAGCAACTGATGGAATATCATTCATTACCCCCCTCCCCCCGCATTCCAACTTCAAGTGACTGAGAACTAGTTATTCTCAACAATCGCAAAGATAAATACATTTATGGCTTGAGGAAACATGCTTTCGCTGCATTATGCTCCTGAAATGCATAGGAAAACACAAATAAACACGAAGATTTTTAGAATTAACACAACCTCGGCATAGAAAATTAAAATATGAACTAAATATGAAGAAATTCGTGAAATATGAAGCTCTTGTCAAAATATTGTCGAACACAAAATTTTTTCTCATGCGTAATGTGCTCTATGCCTATCGAAACCTGTAGATAAAGTTTTTTCGCTATCTGGTAAAAAATAAAGAACACACAATTACATAAAAATTCGTTCTCCAGTGATAACCTATGAACTATTTTGTCACGCTAAAGCTGTACTTTTTTTCCCGGCAAATCTCACTGTTTCGGAATATACCTGATACTTGCACGTCTTCTGCAGCAGAACACACTGGAGTACATCATTACACTTTGAATACACCATAATAATTCACCCTTTCTGTTGAAAAGATCCGGCCGTTTCTTCTGAATTGATTGGTGCACTCGATGTAATGGCCAACAGTATAAGTCTATCGTTCTGTACGGCGTACAGTGCGTTGTGCTGTATACAAAAATCAGAAACATATGTATGCGTTTATGAAAGCAAAATGGCATAATACTAAGCACGGGAGACGAGAGGAATGTTACCGACCAGAAACAGTGGTAAATGCCTCTTAGTATAGTAGTGCGCGATGTTGATAGTGGCGATAAGACCAAGACTTGTGAGAGAGACGATTACTTATCATGAGTGGTGCTCTGAACTTGATGTGATTTGTGCAGCTTCAGTCTCCAAACTGTTCAATGTTTGCACGGCACTGGGTTCCTCGAGGCATGTAGTGTGTGCGTGTGTGTGTGTGTGTGTGTGTGTGTGCAAGTGCCGCAAGTGCTTTATTTCCATTTCCGACTCAGGATTTTGCGAGTGTTGTATACCCTATTATAACGCTAAAGCTTTATTTGTGTCTGTGTTTTGAAGTAAACATTTCTCGAAAAAGGTACAACATGAGATGTGATATATGAAGGGAATAGTTTGTTGTACCATTTTCCATTCCGTGCTCCAACATGCCCGTTTGATCGCTATGTGATATTTTGTCGGAGCATGTCACTAACGAACAGAACAGTATTTGAGAGATGGGCTTCAAGTTACCCGAGAAATCGATCTGCAGAAGTACGAGGGTCATTTAAGTCGAACTGGCAACACTTGTCTCCTGCCGACATGGCACTCCAATCGTAGCAATGACAAACGTAATGTGTTCCGTGGGTATGCACAAGTCAGATCAACGCTGCTAGGGTCTCATTATGGTGTGTGTGGCGAGTAAACACTGTTAAAGTGATTGTTATGTGAAATACCGCTCTAACGCAATGTTCACGCGTGCAGAACAGCGTGTGTTTATGAAATTTCAGGAGGCACGAGGGCGAAATGCTAGGACGATTCCCAGAGGATTAGTAAAGGCCCGTGGTGAAGCTGCTCTACCGTATCAGACAGTGGCGAGATGGGTTGTACTATTTCAGGCGGGACGATAGACAACGGACAAAATGCACGGTGGAAGGTATATGCGAACGACTACGGACGAACCTAGTCTTGTAAGACTACGGACACTATCTGACTGTGATCGGCGCTGGACTTTTAGTGAATTGGTGCAAGAGCTAAACATTTCTTACACATCAGTGTTCCGCATGGTAACACAAGATCTTGGCATGCGGAAAATTGCAGCCGGATGGGTATCCGATGCTCTGACCGAGGTTCTAAAGTGGCATAGGTGGGAATGTGTGCGCCTACACCTTCAACGTTAAAATGTTAAAATGCGAAAGTTGATGACTTCTTGCACCGCATTACTGCAAGTGACGAAACGTGGGGAAGATCCTACGAACCTGAATTGAAACGTCAGTCGAGTGAATGGTGCCACCCAGAATCTTCACGACAGAAAAAGCTTAGGCAAGAGGGTCATTCCATATGAATTCACCAGATTGAAGGAACATTTGTTGCTTCATAGTCACAGATTTGGCTGATTATTTTTGTACTGAAAGGTAGTGTGGTCTAATTAACAGAAATGCAATATGAGAACTTTTTAATAGATACTGCGGAAAATACAGGGTGTTCAAAAAGTACTACCAGTGGGAAGAAACGGACAGAACAACTATTGCATGCATAGAACAGCCATGGGATGACTTTAATGACAAACTGGTTACCAATCTTTCAAAACTTACAGCTCATCACTTCATTTCTAAATGTCAGAGCACTTTTTTGCAAATATCAAGGGAAAACATAACACAAGAAACAGTTATCATTATTGCTGATTTCTCTGAAAATTATTCCGTTGTAATTCAGGATTCCATTCAGAGTTTTCATTGGAGTACTTATCAAGCTACGGTTCATCCGTTTCTGGTCTATTACAGAGATGCTTCTGGGTCTGTCTGTCACCTCTGTATGTGCGTAATAAGTGACTGCTTGCAGCATGATACAAATACATTTTGGTCATTTCAGAAACACATTGTTGCTCATATTAGAAAAGTTGTTCCGGAAGTGGCCCATATTTTGTATTTTAGTGACGGCTCAGCAGCACAGTATAAAAATTACAAAAACCTCACAAATTTGTGCTACCATCTGGAAGATCATGGCACAATGGCGGAGTGGCATTTCTTTGGCACAAGCCATGGAAAAACGGCATGTGATGGTATCGGTGCCACTGTGAAACGAATGGCTACTCACAACAGTCTTAAACACCCAAGAGATAATATGATATTAACTCCTGAAGATCTCTTCAATTATGCAGACAAGAATATCACTGGCATCAAAATATTGTATGTTTCATCATCAGAAATATCTGCTTCTTCCATTGCTCTGGAGAAAAGGTACACTATTACACAGCCAATTCGTGGTATCAGGCACTATCATAGTTTCATCCCCATACCGAATTCACTAACAATTCAAGTGCACAGAGTTTCTGGTTCTCTTCATTCACACAATGTACACTTGGGTAAAAGGGAGCATGTACAGTCACAAGTTACTGAGTTACAAGTAGAGCAGTACGTAGGTTGTGTTTATTGTGGAAAATGGTGGTTGGGAAAGATCATTGATGTTTCACAAGAAAATGGTGATGTAAAAGTACAGTTCATGCATCCTAATGGTCCATCTATGTCTTACACCTGGCCCTCAACTCCTGACACATGCTGGATCCTCACAGGCCATGTCTTGAAGATCATTAATGTTCCCATCACATCAACAGGACGAACATATTACATCAGTGCAGAAGATACTGCCAATATCGTTTCCCTCTTCCAGAAGCAGTATTTGTAAGTATTTCTCGTTGGGAGCTTCTACATGCTGTACCTTCATACCATTGTCTTTTTTGGACATACTGTGATTATTATGTTATATCCTTGTTCATAACGATGTATAATTGGAGCATTTTGCCTTCTATTATGTGCGTGTTAATTCTTACACAGTAGTGACGTACTTCCACAATCTTCTGGTGTGCTAGAACTGTTCAATTTGTGCCATGTGTGTTGTGTTTGCAGAAATATGGACTCTTCTAAAGCGTCAGACAGCAACCAGGTAAGGGTACAATAAAATTGTGATAATTTCATTGTCAGAAATAATACCTTTTTAATTTTTATTTATGTTATTGTGTATGTATTGGTAATGTGATGTACCAAATTATTTTATCACCTGGGATTCACCATTTAAAAAATTGTCATTTCGGGTGTTATTTTGGTTAGTATTTTTTGTCTAGTTCACAAGATTTTTCTGAGATTTTTGGAGTTACGCATGCAAAAATGACATCTTCGGTTTGTACAGACCTTCCATTTTCAAACAAGATCAAAATCATTACAATTGGTCAAATAGTTGTTGAAATATGGCTCTTTTTCTGTCGTAGGGTGTTTTTCAGAAACGGCCAATTTTGAGAAATTCGTCACTTTTTGAACACCCTGTATTTTCCGCAGTATCTATTAAAAAGTTCTCATATTGCATTTCTGTTACTTAGACCACACTACCTTTCAGTACAAAAAAAAAAAAAAAAAAAAAAAAAAAAAAAAAAAAAAAAAGCCAAATCTGTGACTATGAAGCAACATGCATCTGGTGAATTCGTATGGAATGACCCAAGAGTCAACAAACGTGAAGGTGATTATGATAATGTCATTCGACCACGAAGGCATTATCCTGCCACATCAAGTTCCACCGGGCGTTACCGTCAATGCTGCATACTATGCTTCATACCTCAGTTACCATTTGCAACCAGCATTGTGGCGCAAACGTCCACACCTCCTGAAGTCTGGACCAATTCTCCTACACGATAATACCAGATGCCATACACCAATCCAGTACAGACTCTGTTACGAAGATGCGGTTGGGAGGTACTGGAGCACACGCCATACTCCCCTGATATGAGCCCCTGCGATTTTGATCTTTTCCCAAAAATGAAAGAACCTCTCAGGGGCAACGTTTCAAAGAAATTCCCAGCATTGTTCGTGGCTTAGGGCGCACTGTCAACACCCTCTCACAATGTGGGGATTTGATAGATAATCAACAGTTACCAGACATCTGGCGATGTTTAACTTAATTAGAATGTCTTTCTTTGCAACAATGGCGAAACAACATCCCAAGCACGTATTCCACTAAAGAACTACTCTGATGATAAAGTGTCACAAAATAAATTTTAATATTGGCATTATTCATAGCACCTATGAATACATTGCTACGGAAGTGTCTACCATTATCAATCAATATATGCTTTATTGGTCCACAATAGGGAATATATACATATATTTAATATACGATGAACGATCGCAGATGACGTTGCTGTCTTCAAATGATAAGCCTAATGGAATACCTAGTGAATACGTCCATTACTGTAAGTAGGGAAGTGACGCCAATACTAGCCCGAGGTAAAGGTCATACATATCAATTGAAATAAAATATGAGGACTCTCTGGAATTGTCGATAGCATTGGTTTGTATGTAGATTGGTAATTGTGTTTTATTTTCGTACATTCCTCACAATCTTTGATGCATTCTTTATATAAGTGTTCATTGCTTTCCAATAAAAAGTCTTACAAAATAAGAAATACATTTTTAAATATCCAAGGTGTCCAAAATAATCATGGCAGACTTTTAGTATGCGAAGCACAAGAATTGGCGGAATACATAGTTTGTTTCTATCTTCATATTTAAAATCCTTAATTAGAAGTATATAATTGACCACCTGATAAATCGTATTCTAATTACAAGAACAATTACAGTCTTTGGAGCAAAATGTCATTACTTTTATAACTTTCTCAGATTCTTCGTAATGTAGTTGGTGTACCTTTAATTCCTGAAGTGATATTTTCGCTATTTCGTCTTGAGTATTTTGAAACCATTTACAGATAGAATGTTATGTCCATTATTCGGAGAGTCCGGATATTTTGAGCACATTTTATATGTCATGCTTCGAAGTTAAATGATTGTAATTCTAAGGGCCATTGAAGCAACCGACTGTTGCATCCTTGAACCTTTTGTAAATGACGCAACGAACTATGATTCGTCAATGTCACAAAATGTCGTGCTATAAGATATGGTTCGAACTTTTGTACGGAAAAACGTACGGCAAGTAATTCGATCTCTGTTGTTGTAATCTGTTTTCAGAGCTTTTTATTGTACGACTGACACAATGGATAACAGCAGGTTCTTCATTTGTGAGGTTTGGTTGGCAAAGACCTCCAGAAATTCAAAATAATGATACGTGACACTGTACAAAAAATGATTTGTTAAAATCTGGATTATCCAAATGGATATTAGTCATGATACAAGTTTTAATTTCCGGAAACTTCGCTCCTGTACCCCACTCCAACGTCAAGGAATTCCTCTCTTCGTGATTAAGAATAACGGTTCAGCTATTTCGGCGAAATGAAGTATCGATCTCCTGAACCAATTAAATAGTCCCAAAACTTGACGTGCTTTTTTCAAATTAGTAGGAGACGGCAAATATTTCACAGCTTGAATTTTGCTTTCACTAAAACACAAGTCTTGTGAGTCAATATTATAACCCAAAATTCAACAGAGTCCTCGAACAATTTTGATTTCTCTAAATTAACCATAAGACCAACATTTTCTAAACGTTCCGAGACCATATTGAGATTCTTTAAACAATCCTTAGGAGTTTTACTCATAATTAAAATATCATCCGCATAGTAAATCACATCTGATCGAATGCCTTGTCTCAATACTTGATTCAAATACGCCGACAACGCAGCATTTCCATTTATCAAACAAAAAACCACATGATTATATTCATATAATTGACATTCAAATGAAACGGCAGTGTACGGTTTATATCTTTCATTCAAAAGCTGATACGAGATCAAGATTCCCAAATACTCTGTTTCCTTTTAAAGAACCAAGATTTCGTCCAGATGTGGATATCTTACTTGCTGCAATTTTATGTCTATTCAATTTTCTTAAATCGAGAATTCTTAATTCTCGGACGCTTTCCATCCTTCTTCAGAACCAGATGTATAGGATTCAAATATACCCTCTGAGATGGATTAATAACTTCATTCTGTAACACGTAATTAATTTGTTCCTTTACTTCATCTCTAAATTTATAAAGTATAATGCAAGGCTTAGTTACAATTGGATGTTTCGTATCAACTTGAATATTATATGTAAAACCTTTACAACATCCAGGAACTTTTGAAAGAAAAAAAACAGTTTATGCTTATTACGAATTCTTTTAAATCCTGACCTAAATTTTTCGTGTTCACTACTTAAAAAATTAAGGAATTCATCTACATTATCGCTGAAAGTTTTATTTTCATTTATTACTAATTCACTATTATTTGTTTGGTAATACTTAGCCACTTTTGCGCTAACATTATTCGTAAGAAATTGACATTGACGTGCAAAATTATCATAAGCCGATATTAGATCAAAGGGTGCCGATAAAGGGGGCCGGCCCCCCCAAAGCATATGAGGGATCCCCATTTGTATTTATGAATATAATATTTGGCATCATTTGAATGCGGTTTGTTTTAAAATCCTAATATATGCCTTCTGGATCTGAATTGGGCCTCTCAAATTTACAAATAAATAGGTGCCCTTGATTAGATCCAAAATAATTTTATCATTAAGATTATAATAGAGAAAGTCACATTTTCAAAATCTAAAATGGCAAGTAATTGTGTAAGAAAATTCAAACCTATTAAAATATTTTGATTTAAGTCCTAGACAACTAGTATGGGCACCGAAATATCATTATCTTGTAAGGTAATAATAACTTGACTTCTGCCCATTATTCTCTTCTTATGCTTGCCAGTGTAATCCACTAAGATCAACTTTCCGTAAAGTAGGATTCAAAATATCTTGAGTAAGTTTTCTCCAAAAGGAATAAGATATCAAAGAAACTGAAGTGTCTGAATCAACTAGAGCCTTAATTAGAATATCGTTAGCTTTAGTATGTATTTTAGCTGTGCAAAATGTCTTCAAGAAAACGAAACCCTTATCAGGTAAACGAGTGGCCTCTATATTATCGTCTAACATCCAACAACAATTTCGCATTAGTAATTGCTACCAATTTAAGATCTTGAATCTAGTTTCATTTTCATCCAAGTCAACCTGAGAAATTAAAGTAGTATCACTAGACATTATTATTATTATTATTATTATTATTATAAACATTAGAATACGCTGCTGACGCAGTTTCAACCCATTCCACGCCAGCAGCACCTAGGCCCATATGCATAGTCGACCACGTAGGGGTCCCCTAGACGAACCGTACCTGTGGGCTTCCTCAACCTTCCCCTTGACTGTGCAATGCATGAAGTTTCCAAAGTGATCCCTCAGTTACGGTTAACATTGAAGGTAAAACTCTGAAGCTCAGTTCTACTATGATAAAGAATTTACATCGTAAGCAGAAACTGCATGGATACAATATATATGGAATAAATGTTCTGAACTTTGTTCTTGCAAAGGCGGAAAAATAACGGTGTAAATCAGGAATACATTTTTTTTAAATTTCCAAGTAAAGTCTGTTAACTCGCAAAAAGAAATAAGAAGGATATGTAGCTAGAAAACGTGTGTGGCTGTAACTTTACAATAGAGATCCCTCTAGAAATAAATTACATATACACTACTGTTTTTTGACAAAAACAGCCCATAGTATTTTTGAGAATGTATTTTCTAAACAATTTGCCAGTAAAAGTTAACCTTAGGAGGGCATAAAAGTTATGTCTAAAAATACAGTTTTTTTTTGGGGGGGGGGGGAATTCCATGCAAATATCGTAAGACTTCTTATCTACTTATTCGTAGACTTATCATCCAATTGCGTACAATTGTATAAGAAACATACATACATATAGTGAAAGCCACACGTATCAAAACCACGCCCAAATTTTGCAAGCTGCTTATTACCAGCAATTCTTTTGCATCTATTACGGTTCATGCCAAGGTGAAGCTGGAGGGCTATAGTCGAGATACGTCCGTAGGGAACAGGCGAGTTTGCAATGGTGGTTATACGTGTAAGCGAATTAGGGATTCACTCGAGCAGACACTTCTACGAAATTAAAAATGTAGGGCTTTACATCGTATTTTACCTATAAATTTTCTATGAAGGATTGAGAGAGTAAATATAAGTAATTACCATCAATGGCAGCATATTGAAATGAATTTTAAGTGATAATGAAAGTATTGTATGTGTAAGTGTGCTCTTCCACTATCCTCGTATATACGTATACCCCCATCGCTGACGCGTCTGCTCCCTATGGACGCACCCGCTCACTATTACTCGGGGCCCCCTGATGCGCTCCTACCATAACTCAGTTAGGTAGCATTCGTGCTTTTAGCTACATAGCACAAATTGATTCGTATCTTATGTACTGTAGTTTTATGCCATACGCCCACACTGTATTTATACTGAGCCCTCCTGAAGTCAATCTGCAAGTAGTAATGGAGCTCTTCATATAGTGCATACTTTGCTAAAAGAAATAAAAAGCTCTAACCTAACCTGAAAATGTAAGAAATGTGTCAAAATTTGGTAGAACTGTTTGCTCGAATAATGATCAAATTAGTATAAAATATATGCATCAATCTGTAGTTGATGGTCACTAGGACCTAGTTTTGCATTATAATTGCATAATCGGAATAAATGCAAACTTAGCTTGTGTTGGGCACGGTTTTTCGCACTTATTTATTTATAACATACAGTGAAACTATCTAGGTTGGCCACCATCGGTTCCATCGAAAAGTGGCCAACTTACAGAAAATAAGTGTGATTTGTGTATTTTTAGAATAGGATTTCTAGTATTACTTGATTGTAAAATTTTAATAATCAGTGACACGACAGCTACTTATAAATAATGTATATACAGTAATCATAAAAATATACAGTACTAGAAAATATTACTATAGTATGTTTAATATATGTGCATACCTTTCTCTTCCTGAAAACTAGTCTGGTACATTGGATTATTCGGATTGAAAACACAGTAACACAAACAACCATGAAATAGAAGTGTATGTACGCAGTTTATTGAAACTGATATTATAGCACACTGAGTTATTCAGATTGAAAACAAGAAAAGCTAAGTTATAAATTGAGAAATTTATATGGAATTTATATGACTTCTTTTTAGTTGTTACTGAATGGTGGTTCATTCTAGACGTATTTGTTTTATTCTTTTTAGTAGATATGAACATTCTAATATTGTAGTTAACTACCTCTTGTTAATGAGCTATAAGTGTTTCTCTCGGAACAAAAGATGTTTTGGGAAAGTCTTAAGGGAATTCATACCTCAAAAACTCCGCTATCTTTTGACAAGCCGACAGGTGCCAATAGTTGACAATTGAGATGGTTATAGTTTTAACCTTGAGAATTTTCCGGAATTACTAAAGATCCCCACTGATGAGAGGAGTTGATATAGCTAATGATTTTACCAAAAAAGATAGGGTAAACAAATACGTACAACCATTTCCTGAATTCCTGTACATGCTTTTTCTTATTCACCCCTTCCTTCACTACCCCTTTATGAGAGCAGTGTTCTGGTCATTGACCTTCAAGAACAAATCGTGCGAATCTATGCTTCTTTGTGTCCAGTCACAAATACAGAACATCTGCCTCTCATATGGGAATTCGAAAGAGTTAAGAAAAATAACAAAACTGTATTTTGCGTGGCCAAGATACACAGGTAAATTTACCATTATCATCATAGGGTAAACATTGCTTCAGTGTGGCCTACTTATAGAGTAGTAAGTAACGAATGTCTTATGGGAAAATGCAGGTTCAAGACGAACTAGGCCAAGATAAGCAGGTGGCCAACTTAGAGAGGTAGCCAAGTTGACAGGTTTCACTGTATAACTTTGCAAGCATATTATAAGTGTGTACGCAGCTGGTGGTCAGGTAAGAAACCAAGAATGCAGAAGACGTTAGGTCGTAAGTGGAAAAAAGGGATGGTAGCGCTCTTCAACTTTACCTATGCTAACTGAGAAATGTAGGCAAACACCAACAGGGAGAAGGATGTAAACATTTTCACGATGAAATATGTATAACTGTCGAATCAATTTTTCCCTATCAGTGATGATTCTTTTTTTATTTTATTTAATTTATTTATTTATTTTTTTAATGGTGGTAGCGATTTCAATATACTGCGGTTCACATTGAGCATGAGGTAAGTTATGTGGTCCTGAAAGAATGTCATGGTTCTCGTGGAGAAATTCACCCCCCCCCCCCCAATGCCAATCCTTGAAATCACCACTGGTCCCCTAAAATCAATTACAACAAAATACTTTGGTTTGTGTAATATTTACCTGTACCTTGGGCAGAAAGTACTCATACATGTGCACAATACTTAGTAGAATGTTAATTTCATATTAACAAAAGAAGAATGTTTTTAATATATGTAAGATTATTATGGGATAGTGGTTGATATGGACATGTTTTATGGTTACCTAGTCAGTGAGTTTGTGTACTTAACAGTTTTAAGAAAAGGATATTATAAGTTATATCAAATAATAAATCAGTTTAGCACCGTTTATAGACGTTGTTATTTTTATTAAAAAGGTGAGATTAATGGTACATAATTATCAAAGCTAATATTTTCATGTCCAAGAAATACTACCACTTCGAATTTTTACCTCAGCAAACGAACCAGGTTTACGACTATCTTTTTGATAAGTCGTTGTAAAAATTTGGTTTACCTCACCCGGGACTTTGTAAATTCAGTTCCCGAAGAAGAAGAGTAAGGTTGAATTTACTTTTATACTATAGTTAATGAATAAGAACTTAACCATATTGCGAAGTGGTAAGGTAATCATAAGAAAAATGGACAACGAAGCAATGCAGCAGGAATCAAATACTAGTGACCAAGGTGAAACTAGTGTAACACCAGGTTTGTCATCAGAGGA
The DNA here is from genome assembly GCF_964235325.1 of Thermobia domestica. Taxonomy (NCBI): domain Eukaryota; kingdom Metazoa; phylum Arthropoda; class Insecta; order Zygentoma; family Lepismatidae; genus Thermobia; species Thermobia domestica. The sequence continues at coordinate 230,370,448 of NC_137455.1, read as the reverse complement.
TCGACTCTTGTTAGCTTTACAGCGACAATTCAGGCAGATGTCTACCGAGATAAACAAGCAAAATGAAGAATTAAGTAGACGAATGGAACAGAAGTTTGACGAAGCTAACAAGACCATGGAACAGAAGATAGAACTGAAGTTTGACGAAGCTAACAAGCAAAATGGAGAATTAAGCAGACGAATGGAACAGAAGTTTGACGAAATGGAACAGAAGTTTGACCAAGCTAACAAGCAAAATGAAGAATTAAGTAGACGAATGGACCAAAAGTTCGACGAATCTAATAAGCAATATGAAGAATTAAGTAGACGGATAGAACAGAAATCAGATGAAACGAAACAGACAATTGTCCAGGTGGTGAACGACATATCCTCACAGTTCGAGGAAAAGTTAAAAAGGATATCCGATGATTGTCAAGAAAAGCACCATCACCAAAATCAAGAAATCTGTGCTGTAAAAAAAGATTTAGAAGTAATAGAATCTTCCATTAAACAGCAAAAGATCCAGGTCAGCAACAACTCTAATAACATACGTGTAAATACACAGTTATTAGCTACTATTCAAGAAGAGATTAGAACGTTACAGGCTAAAGACAACATTTACCGTAATAACTTGGGTAGTGATCGCTTTGAGTTGCCCCACTCGCCAGAGACGAACTCGCCTTCGCCGGGGTCTGATGAAGATATTATACTAGAAGAAAGTTGTCCGAAGAGTACTGACGAGCGAAACATAGATGGTGTGACGACACAGCATGTCACGGATAGGAACTATCACTCAACAAGAACAAGGAATGAGAAAAAGAAGGTAAAATTAAGTGTTAAGATGAGTGAAATTCGAGCTATGAGCAAATTCAGTGGTAAGTGTAATGAGAATGCTACTTCTTTCTTAGAGAAATTCCAAGACGAATGCAATATAATGTGTATTGATCGATCACAGTATATGAAATTAATACCCCATGTATTACTCCCACCTTGTTCCTTATGGTTTAAAGCAATACGTGATCACATTAGTACATATGAGGAATTCAAAGCGGCATTGATCGCAAATTATGAAAATGACTTTTTGCTGGCAAATAGAGATGCCACCCTTAGAAATCAACACTTCAATCCTCGATTGCACAAATCTATTGTAGAGTTTGTTGTAAATGTCTACAACGAATTAAAGGTCGTTAATCCTTTGCAATCGGAATCGAGAATAATAGCATCGATTCGAAATTTGCTTCCATTTAAATTGCAACAGATCTTATTTTCCACACAGTGTATGAGTTTCAGCCATTTATTGATGCTTGTCCAATGCTACGAAACTCAATACCATGCCATGAATCCACAATCAGGAATAGGTAAAAATAAGAATAATTCAGATCATTTGGTGCCTGTTCGGAATTTAAATATTCGGAGTGTGAATAATACAGAACCTAACCTAAGCCGAGTATACTCTAGCAATCAAAATGAGCAAAATAGACAAAGTTATGTAGGGACTCCGCCTAACCTAACTAATCATGGTAATTATGATGTCAGATCACTCAACCGCAATAGATATAAAAATAATCGAAGTACTGAGCGAAATTCCAGAAATGCCGCGAACTACGTGGATAGACGTAATTGGAGATCAAGAGATGGGACTTCATATCAAAATCTGAATCACGATGAAAGACATGTACAACATAATGTAGAACCTAATCATGATAGCGCAGTACAGTGTACTTTATTAGAACCGTATGCAAGTTCGAATGTAACCTGATTACCGTTACTGAAATTAGGTTAAATTCATGTTAGTTATAGATTCTTGTAAATTTTCATTTTTAAGTTTGTGTGTTAATATCAATAATGAAAACGATTCTTAAAAATACTTGAAGTGCTTAAATAGAGTTTTAGGTAGACTGGAAAATTAATTTTCAAATGATTTTTATTCTTTCTTGTTAATATGAGGAATTATAATTCGATTTATAATTGATTAAAAGCAAAGATTATTTATATTAGATTGATTTGTGTTGAAAACTTAATTGTCAAAGATTATGTTAAAAAGAAGATCCATTCTATAAAATCAATTATCCAACGACTACCTTGAAGGAAATTCTTCTTTATTATAACATCTTAGTGCTACTATGTATACCTTTAAATGCAACATCTAACTTGTTTGTTATTTAATGCGCCCGTAAAGATTAATACTATTTGTAACCCACGTTTGTCCTTTACATTTTTTGAAATCGCACTCTTCGACGACTAATTAAATAAGCGACGATATTTTAATAAGAAGATATATTAATAATATAGTGGATAATAATGAAATAAATATAACTAATGTAATTAAAGATAAATATTGATGAAATGAAAGAATTGTTATGAATGTATTTATATATATATGTATATGTGAAATATAATGAATAGATATACAAGGTGCGATTAAAATATGTTGGGCATATGTAATGTAAAGAACACTAATGTAAACGGACCAGTGGTTCTTGAAGATAAAAGCCAAGCCTACTCATGACTTTTATATTCAGTCCCTTTGTCGAGCGACATTTTATACAACAAAATACTTTGGTTTGTGTAATATTTACCTGTACCTTGGGCAGAAAGTACTCATACATGTGCACTATACTTAGTAGAATGTTAATTTCATATTAACAAAAGAAGAATGTTTTTAATATATGTAAGATTATTATGGGATAGTGGTTGATATGGACATGTTTTATGGTTACCTAGTCAGTGAGTTTGTGTACTTAACAGTTTTAAGAAAAGGATATTATAAGTTATATCAAATAATAAATCAGTTTAGCACCGTTTATAGACGTTGTTATTTTTATTAAAAAGGTGAGATTAATGGTACATAATTATCAAAGCTAATATTTTCATGTCCAAGAAATACTACCACTTCGAATTTTTACCTCAGCAAACGAACCAGGTTTACGACTATCTTTTTGATAAGTCGTTGTACAATTCTTAAGCTAATCTACAATCTAATCTAAAATCTACTACGGTACCAATATTGTAATAAGTATCTCTCGCTTATTTTATTTCAGGTAGAAGTTGTTAGTCTATTCTTTGATCTTGTATTCAATATTTGTACGAGCGGAAGCAAAATATCCTGCAATCTTCTGTCAGGAATTGGTATATATTTTTAAATTGGTTGCCATAAATATATGTCATTTGTTATCGCTTAATCAGCTCAACGAATTCGGTAAACTCACCAGCATACTCAAATATTTTGTCAGCATGGAGCATATGCATTTTATAACACAACAGAAACTGCTACGGGCTAGCAAAGGGTACGTTGAAGCACCCCTAGCCATCCCCTCTACTTACGGTGAGGTTGCGAGCTTGTTTGACCCTGCGGGAGAACTCTGCAACGCAAATTATCACGTGTCCCGTACGTAGCCCCTAAGTATTCCGCAGAATAACTATGCATACGGCCCCTAGTTTAAATTATTATTACTTAAAGGTTCACTTAGATCTCACTGTATCCCACATTCTTGCCTAGGATCTCGTATAAAACGAGATAATTGTTTCTTTGTACACCATTCTGAATATCGTAACGATCCCCACATCACGACTGACGCACGTGTCAACTCAACACTTGCTATTGATTATAAACAACCCAGCAGAAAAGGACTACAAATCACGAAACATTAATTACAAAATAATATACATTAAATAACGAATTTTAATAAAACAGGGAAGATGAAATGTTTACTTACCACACCCTGAAGGCAACAGAAAGTAAAGTGATTATGAATTTTATATTGTTTCACCACAGTAAAACTTATAATATAGTTATATACATATAACGACAATTACAACTATGGATAGAATTATTACAATTTCTTCGTCTTCCTTTCTTTACATAAAATTACTGTTACTCAATATATTAACAGAACAGTTAGTTTAAAAACTGCAGCTCGTATAAGTGGTAAGTTCCAACAAATGTACAGTATAAATAAAACATACAATAGCTTTCCCCAAACCATAAGCACTATGGTAAAAGACGAGCTTGTGACTGTTACGACAACGAAGTAGCAATAATAATAATAATAATTTTGAAGTACAATATCCTATCATCACGCAGAGAGTGATGATGAAAAGATGATGATCATGGTAGAATAACGACAGTGGGACAACTAAAAAACACGGACACTGTACTCGTCCACTATAGAGCTCATTTGACGAGAACTGAAATCAAATTAGGGACTTTAAGCGCCAAAGGTGAGCGCCTACCAATGATCCATCACGGCCCACTGATCATGATATAACAGAACATTGTCAGATCAGTGAAAGAAAAACTCTTATTGGAATGACAATAAATGTAATTGTACTGGTTAATATACAATCAAATAATCAGGACACAAACTTTGTTTCTCTGTACACTGATCGGTGATTTAATCATTAGTGTTATCTCTAATGATACATCTTTGTAATAACTGTAACAGGTAACGACCGAGTACTAATTTGCGATAAAATCTTGCGTAGGAAAAGGGTGTCTAATCATAACTAATGTGGACCACTAAGTAACAAACTTCAAAAGTGGAGAAGAAAAAAAGCGTGAAAAGAATATTGCTGTTTGAACAGTTTGTATTAAACGTAACAGAAGTGAATTCCTGAAGAAAGCAGACTACTTACTATATATTTTATTGAGGGTAATGTACACGTTAACTCTAGTAAACATGTTAAGAGCCCTTGCATCGCCCTACTTGGTTACTGTATTATTTGCGAAGCAGCTCATGCCTACTTTGAGTTTATGACCTTTACGCATTGAAGATCATGCTGGAATAGAGAAAGTGTAAAAACATGGGAACATATTGGCCAGGACACACACATTATATATATATACTAATACATACGTGTATATTTGTATATTATTCTACATATACAGGGTGTTTTAAAACAACACCGACAACGTTCGTGAGGCGATTGCTGACACCAAGATGACAAAAAGTATAAACGAACTTGGGTGCACACATGCTTCCTTTTGGAGTTATAGGCTGCCGAAAACTTGAAAAAATGAAATTTAAAGGTTCAAAGCTCCAGAACTGTGGGACCTATCGTAGTCAGGTTAAGACTTCACTTAGGAACTAACATGTGCGCTATCGAAAAATATGCGTTTCAGAATTCTAAGATACTCACGCAACATTTTTTTGTAGAGCCTATTTAACTATAGGAATATAATTTGAAGTACTCAGAAACTACCTCTATAAAACTTGTTGCGTAAGTACCGCAGGATTCTGAAACAAGGATGTTTGGATAGGGCACATACCTTCTATCTATCTATCTATGTATGTATGTATGTATGTATGTATGTATGTATGTATGTATGTATGTATGTATGTATGTATGTATGTATGTATGTATGTATGTATGTATGTATGTATGTATGTATGTATGTATGTATGTATGTATGTATGTATGTATGTATGTATGTATGTATGTATGTATGTATGTATGTATGTATGTATGTATGTATGTATGTATGTATGTATGTATGTATGTATGTATGTATGTATGTATGTATGTATGTATGTATGTATGTATGTATGTATGTATGTATGTATGTATGTATGTATGTATGTATGTATGTATGTATGTATGTATGTATGTATGTATGTATGTATGTATGTATGTATGTATGTATGTATGTATGTATGTATGTATGTATGTATGTATGTATGTATGTATGTATGTATGTATGTATGTATGTATGTATGTATGTATGTATGTATGTATGTATGTATGTATGTATGTATGTATGTATGTATGTATGTATGTATGTATGTATGTATGTATGTATGTATGTATGTATGTATGTATGTATGTATGTATGTATGTATGTATGTATGTATGTATGTATGTATGTATGTATGTATGTATGTATGTATGTATGTATGTATGTATGTATGTATGTATGTATGTATGTATGTATGTATGTATGTATGTATGTATGTATGTATGTATGTATGTATGTATGTATGTATGTATGTATGTATGTATGTATGTATGTATGTATGTATGTATGTATGTATGTATGTATGTATGTATGTATGTATGTATGTATGTATGTATGTATGTATGTATGTATGTATGTATGTATGTATGTATGTATGTATGTATGTATGTATGTATGTATGTATGTATGTATGTATGTATGTATGTATGTATGTATGTATGTATGTATGTATGTATGTATGTATGTATGTATGTATGTATGTATGTATGTATGTATGTATGTATGTATGTATGTATGGTATGTATGTATGTATGTATGTATGTATGTATGTATGTATGTATGTATGTATGTATGTATGTATGTATGTATGTATGTATGTATGTATGTATGTATGTATGTATGTATGTATGTATGTATGTATGTATGTATGTATGTATGTATGTATGTATGTATGTATGTATGTATGTATGTATGTATGTATGTATGTATGTATGTATGTATGTATGTATGTATGTATGTATGTATGTATGTATGTATGTATGTATGTATGTATGTATGTATGTATGTATGTATGTATGTATGTATGTTGTATGTATGTATGTATGTATGTATGATGTATGTATGTATGTATGTATGTATGTATGTATGTATGTATGTATTAGTATGTATGTATGTATGTTATGTATGTATGTATGTATGTATGTATGTATGTATGTATGTATGTATGTATGTATGTATGTATGTATGTATGTATGTATGTATGTATGTATGTAATGTATGTATGTATGTATGTTGTATGTATGTATGTATGTATGTATGTATGTATGTATGTATGTATGTATGTATGTATGTATGTATGTATGTATGTATGTATGTATGTATGTATGTATGTATGTAGTATGTATGTAGGTATGTATGTATGTATGTATGTATGTATGTATGTATGTATGTATGTATGTATGTATGTATGTATGTATGTATGTATGTATGTATGTATGTATGTATGTATGTATGTATGTATGTATGTATGTATGTATGTATGTATGTATGTATGTATGTTGTATGTTTTGTATGTATGTATGTATGTATGTATGTATGTATGTATGTTGTATGTATGTATGTATGTATGTATGTATGTATGTATGTATGTATGTATGTATGTATGTATGTATGTATGTATGTATGTATGTATGTATGTATGTATGTATGTATGTATGTATGTATGTATGTATGTATGTATGTATGTATGTATGTATGTATGTATGTATGTATGTATGTATGTTGTATGTATGTATGTATGTATGTATGTATGTATGTATGTATGTATGTATGTATGTATGTATGTATGTATGTATGTATGTATGTATGTATGTATGTATGTATGTATGTATGTATGTATCGCTACATTGCAACCGGAACTGGCAGAATAGCGATTTCCGGTTTTAACGTTAACACACACACACAGCAATAACATGTTCTCTGTAAGTGTCCAAAATACATTCCATCTATACTCTAGATAACCTGTTTTCTGTAAGTACCCAAAATATATTATATCTATGCTCTACTCTCTTTACTGAAATCAGAAGTGGAGGCAAATCAACGAATTACGGCTTTAACGTTGGTCGCCATATAATGAAAACCATAATATATAGATAGAAGCGGTTTCCTACAATCGTCTAAACATCTGAAGAAATATATTTTATTTCGATCCTTAAGTATCTATTAAAACCACGGAGTGTTAGTAGTCAATTACTTCCAGTTTTAACCTAGATCGCTATAAAGTAAAAGCTGTAACAGAGAGCCGGGAACAATTTTCTGCAATCAATCAATGTTCCGAAGAAATATCCCATTTCTACTCTAATTTCTATATTCAAGCCAGAATGGAAGAAAGTCAGCCACTTCCAGTTTTAACGGTATTAGCTATAGAGTAAAAACGGTACAGATAGAATCAGTTTTCTGTTATCA
>NC_137455.1:230166162-230362348 GCF_964235325.1 Thermobia domestica | reverse complement strand
AATTTCTATATTCAAGCCAGAATGGAAGAAAGTCAGCCACTTCCAGTTTTAACGGTATTAGCTATAGAGTAAAAACGGTACAGATAGAATCAGTTTTCTGTTATCAATTAAGCGTTCCAAGAATATATCCCATTTCTACTCGAATCAACTATAGGGTGAATAAAGGTTCCATATTAAACAGGACTGTCCCGTTGTGGACTCGTAGTATACATACCAGTGATTTGTTGTATGGACTTCAATAGTGTCTTCGAAAGAAATTCAGTCACCAAAAATATGAATCCATCAGAAAACAGACTCTGCTTCATGTTAAATGTTAAAACATAATATAAAAATTAAAATCGAAAGAAGCTAAAATATATAAAAAGCTGGTTATTTTGGAAAGCCAGAGACTTCCCTCACTAGCATGTGTAACGACATAACAATGGTTATATATAAGTGGACTTGAAATTATGCCAATTTCCCAAGTGTGCTGTTTTTCAGTTTTCTAAATTCGGTCATCCCAATCTACTACTACTTCCAGATTCAATAACTGCAAAAATATCACGCTATACAAACCAAGTTCCTTCACGTGCTGTACACGTGGAACTGGTACATCTTTTAAATTATTTCTTATGTTAAATGTACAAAAAATATATTGTGTAAAATACGAAAATGAAAAAAAAAAAAACGTAGTTTAATAGTATTAAACAAAAGCTACTAGAGGTGTTTTATCTGCATATTGTTTTAATATTATATAAAACTTTCTTAGAAATTTTCTAAAAGAAAAAGATCGCAAAAATCGTTAAAATGTAAAATAAACGTTAAATAATATTACTAACGAACTAAAAATTATTTAGATTGAAATCAAAAACCATTCATGGATTTCTGTTTGAACAACAGTGAAATTAAGTCTAAATCGGCCAATCTCTGTTTCTTCTGAAGTTCACCTTTCTCACTTTTTTCTAGTTCTTTAAGAGTCATTTTTTTCCCCATTCAAGTACTTCCTGCGAATTTAAGTATCCTTATTTTTCTTTCTTTTTCTAGAGTCCAGTTATTTTTTGTTCTTGTAAATTTATACAATCTCCCTCAAGTCTTTATGTGAAGATATGCGACTTCTTGTTTCACCTACGAACACCATATGGTCTACCAGTTCTCAGTGGATTACTGAAGAAGTTTCTTGCAAGTTTTTTTACCACTAAACTTTTATTAACATAGAAAACAGACTCAACACCTGCATTTCCATGTGACATAGTCGACATCATTTTCACAACCTGCATAGATTTGAATCGACTTTTTCCATCCAGAACTGGTCTAAAACTCATGATGATTATTTATTGTTATTTTTTCCGCTTTCATCTGAATAAAAATAAGACATCAACACAATTTTACGCCATTCGCGAAAAGATCCAAATTCTATTTTAACTAGTTCAACTTTGACATCGAGATAAGACGATTAACATTTTACCATTCCTGTCCTGAAAATTTCAGATTTATGTAAGAATATCTCAGGATCAAAGCATGAAATGGCTCAAGTAAGAGCATATCTAAGAGGACAATTTTCAAGCATCTCTTGTAGTGTTTATTGGAAAGTTTTGATACTGTGAACTATCAGCGTAATCATAGTGACATGATTGTGAGAAAACTGTTTAAACTTTTAAATTACTTCGCCAAATTCAATTATTTATTAAATTGCGGCTATGTTCTACAGAATCATGAACTCTTTTTAAAATCCAAAGAAATAAAAACTTTTTATTAAGATTGTACATTTCCAGACATCTTCTGTAATTACATATTTGTTAATAAACACGACTAGTTTCCTTCTTGCCTTTCCGCACAGCTTGATACTTTCCTATTCATTGAACTCCAGACTCATCATTTTGCAACCAAACAAAACCACGGAGAACACATCAACAGGGGGTATTCGCCACGAAGTTTAGGGAGGTGCAGGATCATCGACGAGGCAAGCAGATCCTACCATTGGAGGATGACCGACTCCATGTCCCGAGAATACCATTCTGCCGGTTCATCGCCGCAGACACATTTTGAGTTTGACATCAGAGTAGTGGCATGAAGGTGTAGAAGAAGAACATCGTAGAAATGTATCGCAGAGAGAATTCGACGCCCCTAGCAGTCCAGCAGGATTGAGTTCCAGTTATTGGCTGACTCCAGTACATCCAGGTTCCTATACGGAAAACCTTTCCTTTCATCATTCAGATGACCAGGACGACACCAGTCATAACGGAATGTTAGGCTAGTGCTCTTCCTTTATTTCTTAATTATATCCTTTCTCTATCTCACCTATTCGCAAACTAGTCATTTTTCAAAATAGAAACATTTGAATTTCATTTAAATTCAACCATAACTTTACAGTTAAGTACCGTGTTGTGCATCAGTTTGATCCCCATTTTGTTGCGTTCATTTAATGAGTATTCTGAGCTACAACTCATGGCACAGCACCGGCACATGGTGGTAGATGCTGTAAGATCCCAAATTCTCAAATATGTTACATGTGCCCATCGGCGCATGATGGAGATACTGTGAGGCTTACGCCGTTGTAAGATCCTAAATATCTAAATATTTTCAAAAGATAACAGTTTCGATAGATAAGTCAGATAGATTAGAGACTTTTTAAACATAATAACTTGAGTTGAACATAGTAACTATGCATTTTGAGTAACGAGTACAGTGTAATTTATAGTTTTTCTGAGAGAAATTGAAATTACTTTTAGCCCACCAGCCCACCCTTACTACGATTGTGCATTTGCTCAGAGTAATTTTTGTTTTATTGTTTCTTAGTTGAATGATTAACTGGGTGAAAAGAGATTTTTTTTTTTTTTTGGTCAAATGGGGTGAATAGAAACAAAACTTGCAGATTAGTTTTGGATTTATCTGGACTATAAATTAAGCGCACGACTACCAGACAGGAATTCAATAACAAATTTCGACTACCTAGAATCATCGTATGAGCGAAAGGGAAGTGTTCTTTGTAATCAGCTAGCTTTGAAGTAGCAATAAATAAATAAATAAAACGTTTTTAAAAATCAGTGGAAATGTACATTACTTAAAAAGATTGAATTACTCTTAGAAGTACACATAGAAACCAGAAATGAAGAAATACATTTTGGCCATTGGGAATATTTTTGTTGCTATATATGTACGTAGCACTTAACTTGTTAACGAAGTGACAGAACGGAAGTTTTAAAAATTACATTCAACACAGCGTCTTAATTTGAACTGATGACTATCAGAAAATGTGATAAGACTGTAAGATGTATAACAAAATACCTAGCGCCCGGGATTTGAACTAATGATCATCGGAACAAGCAAAACACTTGTCAGAACATCTGATGAAACTGAAGCAACTGCACTGAAGGACTGAACTCGATTAAGTGACGGTACTCCATACACTATCATTTCAGTTCATCGTATGATTGGTTAAGTCAGTTTCTAGCTCAGTTCGACTCATCAGTTAATACTGATAGTGTATAGGCCCTATAAGAGAAACTGATGTTTACTATTCCATCGCCGTTCTCTGTTTGTTCCCAAAACTTCTAACTGAATCAATATGTCAAATTAGTTATGGTGAAACCGTTTCTATGTTTTATGAATAAATCATGGCAAATATCTCAAATCATTCAAACTAGCATTTCACGTTACAAGGACAGAAATTTTAGAATTGTTATAAAGGAGTTGTACTTAGCTCAATAGCAGTATTGGAATTACAAGTAAAAACAGGTACGTCATGCATTATTATTATTATTATTATTATTACTTTTATTTAAATATACATATTTATTTAAATCTGGAAAGCGATTTGGTCTTATTATACTTATTTCAGGATCTAACCTCCCCAGTACAGGATTAAGAGAGAAATTGAATTTATGAAGATACGAGAGAAATCACATTATTATACTGGTAATTTTGATCACATTTGAGCCAAACCATGTTTTTATTTAAGTTCGACTTCCTTCCGTGTCACTTATCTCTGGGTCAATCCAAATGAAATCGACCAATGATGGTTGTTGACAAAATTTAGTTTTTGATTAATTTTTTTACCTAAGTTTGTACCATATTTTGGGAATTGAAAACGGGTATTCATTTTTTTTTTTTTTAGCCGTGCAAGTTTTGTCGTAGCGGGCATTTTGTATAGGCGCCTGAACACATTTTCAACTTTTGAGCATATTCCGTTAAACACTGGAATTTTTTAGGTTTTAAAGATAATACGTTCAAACCAAAACCATATGAAAGATAATGGAATGGAAATTGAGACGTGCTTCAGAACGTCGAGACAAGAAGCTCTGAACATCGAGGTTGGATACCTAGAAATTGCCATTTTGGAATGTTCATTTTGAAACGAAATAAATTAGATTCACCTTCAATTCTTTGTCTACATAGAGACGATAACAGACGACGTCCTAAACAAGTTTCAGATTTGATAACTATATACTTGATTTTTGGAAATTTTTAAACTTTGCGAATTTCGAAAATCGTGTATTTTCACCACCAGATATCTCACTCAGAAAGGACAAAATTGAAAAATCCCAAATTTGCACAAAATAGACGATAGTTGTGCAGTAACAAGTGGGTAAAATTGCATCACTGGAACCTGAATAGTTTCTGAGTTATAAAAATTTTGTTTACTCGGACCATATATCATCAAGCACAAATGTAGATCAAGTCATCCAGAAGCCTAACTGACGTTCGCCAAATATGAATACCAAAAGGGGTCTATTAATTTAAAACAAAGATACAATTCATGTTGTATGAAATAAATAAATGTTTTAAAATGTCTTATATGAAATTAACATCTTCCAGCGTAAATAAACCTGCCATATTTTCTACATGAGAATACGAGACACCTCAGATTTCTCCCCCCCCCCTCTCAACTTTCCAACACAATGCAATGAACTGTAGTCTGGTTATGAACAAAAGTATAATAGGCCGCGGTGGCTCAGTGGTAGAGCGTTCACCGCTAGTGCATGGGGTTCCTAGTTCGATCCCAGCTCGCGCCAAGTGAGCTTTGTGGTGGACAAACACCTTGTGTGTGGGTTTTCTCGGGATTCTCACGTTTCCTCCCACTTTCTTCATTACATCATTTCATTCATTTCTCATCATCACCGTCACTTGAGCGTAGCAGTCATAACCGTGAGACTAAAACTAAAAGATTTCATTTTAATTTTTTTTTTCAATAATATAATAGGCAAAAGTTCACTAAGCAGCAGCTGCTTTTCTCTGTTCGTAGCCTGCAATTAATTGTATAGACTGAAGATGCCGAAAAACTTAAGATGGCTATAAAATTGCTTTACAGGAAAACAATATGCATATTATTTAAATGTACTTTCAATATTTTTCGCGCGTTTAGCAATATTTATTTACATGGCTCTCAAAGCTTTTTTTTTTTTTTTTTTTTAAATGTTTTGAAGAGTATCCGAGTTTTCATCAAGTGCAATGGAAAGAGTAGCATTGCAAATTTCGCTCGCTATCAAGTCAAACAGGGTGATGTAATAACTTCCTCGAAACTGTTACATGCAACAGCGTACTGTTCATTCACTAACTACAGGATTCCCAGCCAATGTCAGAATTTTTTGTTTTTAACTTTTCCAGGGCTCATAGTGGTCTGGTCTCTTGTAAATAGTTGAAGTGTCCAAAAGCACACGAAAAAGTGACCAAATAGTGACCAAAAACACACGAAAAAGTTACCAAAATCTCATCATGCCCCTTTTCACATCTGTCAATTTCTTCATCACCTCTCTCTTTATTTGTTGTTTTGTTTCATCTTTTCTTCTTCACTTCTTTTTGAGTTCCTTTCTTAGGTTTTCTAAGTATGCTTTCTAGTTACGGTAAGCAGACTTAGCAGATGTAAGAAGCTTATGAGTAAGTGGGCTACTTCCGAATTTCTTTATCCCAGACATTATATTTAACTTAGCATTGAGAGTTCACATAACCATGAAATATCCAAATTCATACCTACTCTTAAGAAGAACATACAAGAAGCATAATCAGGGTGTCTACTAAATGTTCATTTTCAAATTCCAGGTTTTATCAAGGTTTTCAAGGTTTATTTTTCCTTTTTTTCAGGTCTATTCAGTAGAGTGACATTTATTGTGACACGTATAAGTTAATGCAATTCTGTATAGTTCTTAACAAAAACTGGTAATTAGAGAATGCATATGGCAAGTGATAGTTTCTTTAAGTGACAAGATGAAAAGATAAAACTGACTGAAATGTACGTTCTCAAAACATTTTACACAAGAAAATGTTTAATTAAAATATCCCCTACCAGAAGGCCGGTTGAGAAAAATGTGCAGTAGCTTTAAATATCCTAATGTAGGAATACTATACAGGGATGAACCTTAACTAAACCGACAAACTTCGGGAAATGATTCTCGGCACCCAAACAAGAAAAAATAAAATAAAATAAAAATCCTCTTTAACTCTTCTCCAGGGCGCATAGTTTCCGAGCTAAAAGGTGCCGAAATTGTGGAAAAATGAACTTCCGACGACTATATTTCCAAAATTATCCAAAGTAGAGAGTGCTGCTTAAAATCTCACAAAGGAAATCATATATTCAGAAAAGAAAAGACTTTCTTAAAGAGATATTAAGCTGCACTCTCTACGTTGGATAGAGTTAAAAATATAGGACTCTTAAGTTCATTTTTCCACACTTTCGGCACCTTGTAGCTCCAAAACTATGTACCGTGGAGAAAAGTAGAGGAATTTTCTTCTTGTTTCGGGCTCGAGAATCACCTCCCTAAGTTTATCGGTTTAGTTAAGGTTCACCCTTTGTAATAGTAAATTTCCGTCAAAAACATTACTTCAAATAAACTAATATTATAGTAGTAGCACGTGAGTGTTGGTGAACAATGACAAAAATGGCGGGAAAATAGCTTACTCACCGCTAAGTTATGGGATAAAATACCACAAGATTATTTTACTACAAGCACTTCCCTTTAAAGTACTCTTGTGGTATTTTATGCTAAGTACTGGTAGGACTTAGCGGTGAGTAAGCTATTTTCCCGCCATTTTTGTCAAACTAGTATTAGTTTAGAAGTAACAAGAAAATGATCATATATAATACAAATTCTTAACGCAAAGTAGTCCATATTGTTAAACGTTACTGCACATTCTTCTTGGATGGGAACTGGCAATCAGTTATATTTTATTTAAAAATGTATTGTAACATGAAAGTTTAAAAAACTAAAAATGTTATGGAACCACGCACATTATATGAACAAATATAGAAAACAACTTTCACAGTGAACAGTTTTTGACATTTAACTTCTAGAGTTCAACATCCCTTTTAACTTTTTCGCCTGTTCTTCTAACGTATCTACTTCTGCTTCGGCGTCAGTTAGTATTCTTTTCTTCTTTAATTCCAACTCTTTTATTTTCTTCTTAATATCTTTCTTTTCTCGAGCTGCTCTTCTTTTGCACCGCGGTCTTTGATATTCATTTCTTCTGCTTGATGCATTCCTCACATACTGGATCATACTCTTTGTGATATTCATATTACGTATGTCACCAGCAACACGCACAGCATCCAACACACTTCTCTGGGCAATCAAGCACTCCTCTTGGAGATTTTCAACAATACACTCTTTGTTAGTGGAGAAACTCCTTTCCACTGCTGCGTTGCTATGGAAAAGTACACATATCTTATGCATAAATGTTTTAAACGCATTGGAGACACCTTCTTTACTTAACAGATCATGGAGAAAAACATCTAATGCCATTTTTGTAACTGGAATTTGACAGTTTTCGTGCTGTGTCTTGGTCTGAACAAAATTTTAAATATTCCCGTTTCACCATATCAGCATTTACAGGTGTTATTTGCTCCTTCTCGACAAATGTCTCCAGGGCGAGTGTGATACGTGATTCACGAAGGGTTTCGTTGGTCATAGTTTCTGGAGACAAGCAATTTGCGGCTCTTGTTATACTGTATTTTAAAGGACATTTTAGCATAATTTTTTTACACAGTTCAGTTGCAAGAATCTTCTGCATTCTTTCTTAAAGTTCAATATATCAACATCCTTCACTCCTTTAAGCGGTGTAACCGTAGAAAATCCAACATCAACTAGATTAAGTGGTTTTAAGATGTCCTTATCAAAAACATCTATTGAGGTCAGTTTTTTTTTTTTTAAGTTTTAGCTACTTTTAAGACATCATCTTTCACGAAGCGGCTTAACAAACTACCAATCAACGTGTTTCTATTACTGTTTCTATGGTACTTAGTGAGGAATTCTTCTAGTTCTACAGATACGGACTGAAGGAACCCTAATCTAGCAGGCAACAGTACATAAGAGATATGGACTTTTACTTTAGAGAAGTTTGATGTTTCAGGAGGTTTTGTTTTCACTGCATCAACATAAACTTTTAAGGCAGGAATCATAATTATGGAACGGTTGATAACTT
Source organism: Thermobia domestica (assembly GCF_964235325.1). Classification (NCBI taxonomy): domain Eukaryota; kingdom Metazoa; phylum Arthropoda; class Insecta; order Zygentoma; family Lepismatidae; genus Thermobia; species Thermobia domestica. The sequence goes on along the minus strand of NC_137455.1, from coordinate 230,353,957 downwards.
TAAAATTCTCCACCCACCTAATAGAACAAAATTTAAGAGGAAAAACTGCTGTTCCAGATGCTGCCATGAAATCTGCTTTTCTTGAAGGGAAGTCCTTGAATAAATAGTACAATGCTCTCAAAATCTCTGTCACATTCCAACCAGCTTTGGTATGCGCAGTCTTAAAAGCCCCATTAACAATATGTAAAGAGCACGTTCCTGTCTCCAAAAGCTGTGGACCTTCACCATTTTCTTCACTCAGATAGGCCTTCAAATCACTCAGAAATTTCAAATTAACGTTGGGGTCATCATGAGAAATCTGAAGTAACTTACAAAAATCGAGACCCTTGTCCTTGAAAGTATTTATAAATGCACTTAACAAATCCTGGGCAGTAGTATGTCCGAGTAATACTGATGTTAAATAACGTGTTAGAACTTTATTTTCGTTACTGTGCCAGAAACGAACTACTAAGTCCATTTTATTTTTCTGTGAGATAGTGTTTAGGCTTTCGACGAACAATACTGCAAAAAATTCACAATTTTGTAATTCACGAAGTAACTAACGTCTGTTGGAAATATGGACCCAATCCAAAAGTGATAACATAACCTATTTTGTCTTTGTGTAACTGCATATTTTTAGCGACTTCACACTCAGGAAACATTAAAGGAAACAAATCCGTTGCACTCACTTGGCATCTGGACGATGCATGACTTGTAACTTTGTGTAAGGTCCAGATTATTTCTGCTTTCGTCACTTGATCTTTGATAAGATAACTCTTTATTACACCACTAGTTTATGCTGGGCTTTCATTTTTCTCCTGAACAACTGGAGTAGATGATGTGCCAGTCACTGAACTGGAAGACGCTGTAGAATTTTTTGTACAGGAAGGCTCTTTGTTAACATTGCTTGAGAACTTTACGATCGAACATTGTGCATTAAGAGCTTTAACAGCTATTTGATGTTTCTTTCCTTTTTCATGAGATTTCAATGATCCAGCTCCCATATTTGAAATGTCAAAATCAGTTCTGCAGAGTTTACAACCTGCTTTAAATGGATCGTTGGACCTAATAATCCATTTCCACTGGCCTTTCCACGAGTGCTGGAATTTAGTTTTACTTTTCCCCATTTTAATGGCTGAAAAATAAAATGTTAACCTAAATACAAAAAGTGATTCCGTTTAGATGTGGGCAATTTTACTTTTTTCCGGTGATACACCTTTCGGCCACCGGGAATGGTGTTCACTGCGACATCCGCGGGCTTGGACTCCTGTTAAAAAGCTTCGGCACGGAGTATAAGCGGAATATTGTTCCAGACCTGTCTACTACTCTTGCTACAGAAACATGTAAACCAATGTCTTCACAAAGCAGCAAATAAGCTTGATTCATATTATGCAAATAAGCAGCAACTACAGAGAAAGCTTCTGGCTTGTATGCCAGTATCCCCTCAGTGTAAGACACAAACTTAATAGATCATGAAATTTAACTTTTTCAATTACTTTACTCTTATCATCAGGGACTAATTTAGCTCTTTTTGTAGTCACTGTTATTCACAACGACCATGCCAAACAAATAAAATCTCTTCTCCTCAGTCTCTTCTTGTACCCTCAACATACTTTCCAAAAACATTCACCGCCTGCACTCTGCTCACGTGTCTGTCTGTCTTTCTCAACTACGTCTCCACTGAATAAGTTATTATTGGCTTTTAACTGATGCTGTAGTATATAACTTTCTTGCATTTTACAAAAATATACTTATTCCATACCAATCCCAAAAACAATATTTTAAAAATAATTTTAAAACTTCCAGGTTCCTCGTCCAATTCCAGGCTATTTCCAGGTTTTCCAGGTCCAAAAGTAAATTCCAGGCTAATTCCAGGTTTTCAAGGTTTTCCAGGTCAGTAGACACCCTGATAATGAAATTTCGTGACTTTTTCTTTACCAAATCATAAAATTTCGCAACACACTTAAGAGTCAATTCGGGTGCGAATTAGGCCGAATTTTCATCTATGCGATAGAAGTGTGGTTCGACATGCGATTTGCTAGCGTCTAAAGCCGACCATAGACAATTTTGGTGGTAAATTTTGACGTTTTATAGAACAACATTTTCTAATCTGTACTTACATTTCTACAGATAAAAAAATCGTGACCCAAAAGCTAAATTTGGTGACTTCGTGACCGATAGACACCCTGATAACACAAGACGAACATGATGAACTACACAAATACACACACACAACGTTGAGCAGAGAGTTAACTATTACGAAAGGAAACTAAAAGACTATTATGATAGAAGAAAGAATAGACACAGAAGAGTTCTCAACCCCACCTTGAGAGCTTAAGCATCCACCAACCATCCACTGTGTTTTAGAAAGAATAAGCTGAAGTGAGAATAAAGCTGACTGTTTTACATGTGGCAGCAAGTACTGAAGCTTTCAGAAAAGTGATGAGTAACAAGTTTCCGGCCTTTTCCATTTGTTTTTATAATATTTTTCTTAGAAAACTGCCAGCACAAAACACAAATCACACGAAAAAGTCACTTTACCTCCCAAAAAAGTGACTTTTAGTGATAAATTTGAAAAAAAGTAACTTTTAGTGACCAACGAAAAAAAGTAACTTTCAGTCAAAAAAAAAAAGTGACTCGCTATGAGCCCTGCTTTTCGAATAAGCTGCCATTGATAGCAGAAATGGAACGGAGTTAAAATAAGGGACATTTCCCTGGACGCGGGACACTCGGGCCCAGAAACGTGACTGTCCCGTTTTTTTACGAGACGTATGGCGTAAAATAAATAGTTTTATTGTTGAAGTATTCATTGAATACGTTTAATTCGGGAATTTCCCGAGCACTTCTTTCACGGCGTGTACATCAAAACTTCCACTAGTGCCGAAATTTGAATACAGTACTTGAAATAGTAAGCGTTACATAGTCTTCGGAACCCCGAGCATTAAGCTTCTTAAATTTGACAAGAATTTTTACGCTATTGCTGGTGTTGATTTTACAGAATGCTTATTTGAAGAGTAGCAACAAATGACTGAATTAAACTGTTATTGTTGGAAAACCAAATTTTAGTTGAAGAAACTTGTGTTTTACATCAAAGGTAAGAAATAATACTAATAGTTTTACTAATGTATTTACATATGTACTATTAGTACCGGCACCTATGACCTTAAACCCGTCAAAGTATGAGTGATAATGTCCCTCGGTGTCACGAAGTCGACGAGCACACTATTCACGGAAAATATTTTCTAAAGTACAAAATTGCTTATTTTACTTCAAATAGGCTATAAGCATTATCCATACATTAATTTGTTCTATAACTCTCAAGCTAAGATTTTTTTTTATTTTTTTAATGCATTCAGAACTTAATAAAGGTCTTATGTTGAATGTTGTCGTATACTTTAAGGTGAAAGCCTCTAATTCTCCCAAGGAAAGTCTAAAATCTGATAAAAATCACTTACAATGTGATCACCTTAGTTGTACCAATAATATACTAACAAATAGGTCCAAAACCCAGGTGGGTTTTAAAGTGTTTTTTCTTCAGATGGGTCCAACCACAAAAAACCCACCGGGTTTTTCCGGGCTGGGCCCACTTGGGCAAAACCTGCTCCGATGCCTGGCATTTTCAACTTTTCAGAGGATTCCGTTGAACGCTGTAACCTTTTAGGTTTTAAAGATAATGGGTTCAAACTAAAACCATATGAAAAATAATTGAATGGCCAACATTCTGTGTTCTGTGCACATTGAGACGTACTTTAGAACATCGGGGAAAAAAGCTCTCAACATTGATGTTGGAAACCAAAAATGTCCGTTTTGCACTGTACATTTTGAAACGAAATAAATGAGACTCACCTTCAGTTTTTTGTGTACATAGCGACTAGATAATAGATAACGTCCCAAACAAGTTTCAAATTTGAGAGCCATATACTTGACTTTTCTGGAAATTTTTAAACATTGAGATTTTTCACTTGCGTCCTTCCTGAGATATTTGATGGTAAAATACACGATTTTCAAAAATTCGCAAATTTGCACAAAATACACGCAGGTTTGCAGTAACAAGTGGGTAGAATTGCATCACTGAGACTTGAGTAGTTTGTGAGTTATAAGTTTCTTTCTTTACTGGGACTTCATATCCTGAAGCGCCATGAGGCGTGAATATAAACTTTGTAGCAAAAGTCAAAATAACACGAAAGTAATTTTAAATTGGTAAAATGTGCAGAATTTATGAATCATATCTTCTACAAAAGAACGAAACGCGTCTGTTGTTACTTTTCTACCTATAGCGCTGCTCTTAAGACCTCAGTGAGGAGGCAATCCAAATGAAATCGACGAACGATGGTTGCTGACAAGATTTAGTTTTTGATTATTTTTTTTTTACCTAAGTTTGTACAACATTTAGGGAATTGAAAACGGTCATTCATTTATTTTTAGCCGCGAAGGTTTTGTCGTAGCGGCCTTTTTGTATAGGCGCCTGAACACATTTTCAACTTTTTAGTGTATTCCGTTAAACACTGGAATTTTTTAGGTTTTAAAGATAATACGTTCAAACCAAAACCATATGAAAGATAATGGAATGGAAATTGAGACGTGCTTCAGAACGTCGAGACAAGAAGCTCTGAACATTGAGGTTGGATACCTAGAAATTGCCATTTTGGAATGTTCATTTTGAAACGAAATAAATTAAATTCACCTTCAGTTCTTTGTCTACATAGAGACGATAACAGACAACGTCCTGAACAAGTTTCAGATTTGAGAACTATATATTTGATTTTTTGGAAATTTTTAAACTTTGCGAATTTCGAAAATCGTGTATTTTCACCACCAGATATCTCACTCAGAAAGAACAAAATTGAAAAATCCCAAATTTGCACAAAATAGACGATAGTTGTGCAGTAACAAGTGGGTAAAATTGCATCACTGGGACCTGAGTAGTTTCTGAGTTATAAAAATTTTCTTTACTCGGACCATATATCATGAAGCGCCATTGGAGCGAATATAAACTTCGTAACAAAAGTCAAAGTAACACGAAAGTAATGTTAAATGGATACAGTGTGCATAATTCATGAATCATATCTTGTACAAAAAAAAAGAAAGTCGTCTGTTATTTCTTTTCTGCCTATAGTGATGCTGTTAAGACGGGAATGCGGTGTAGGATCGACACTGCGTAGCATCGAAACTGCGTACGATCGAAAAATTCAGCTCAAAACCTGTTTCGATCCTACGCAGTTTCGATCCTACGCAGTTTCGACGCTACGCAGTTTCGACCGTACGCAGTTTCGATCCTACGCAGTTGCCCTGAAATAATTGAAGTTTTAATCATGCGCTCAAAAAATATATATTTTTTTCTCTCTCTTTAATTTGCTTAACCTGTGCAGCTATAAATTAGGGTTATATTCATGGACTCCACACGACCTAAACTGCGTAGGATCGAAACTGCGTACGGTCGAAACTGCGTAGGATCGAAACTGCGTAGCGTCGAAACTGCGTAGCGTCGAAACTGCGTACGATCGAAACTGCGTACGGTCGAAACTGCGTAGCGTCGAAACTGCGTAGGATCCACACTGCAGGTAGGATGGACAAGTTACAGGCGTATGGATTGAGAATCAATTATGATTTGTAATGATGACTATGTCAGAAGTGTAATACTAACTTTGAAACAGCTTCGACGGAATATAATGTAAAATAGTTATGTAATATAAAGAATTTAAAGTAATGAAGAATATGATGTATAATGAATATTGAAGGATAATAATAATAATAATGTTTAACGAATATTTCGATTGTAAAGATATTATTTCTAAAGGCTATCAGAAAGTTAGAGAAACAAAAGTCAGATAAAGATTCATATGCTGTTCTGTGTGTACTTGTCTGCGTAATATGAATGAAAATTTATATGATTTTATGTACACCTTAACGACCTAATCACCAGTTATTCATATGTATGTCAACAACGTTACAATATTGTACTTCGCTTTGGGAGTTTCTCATTTGTACGCTGAACCTCAAATCGATTTATAATTGGAACACGTACCCGTGGGGGTAGGAGCATTTCAATGTATTCCGTTACATTTCACAAAAATATTTTTAACCGTAAAAGATTCGAAATTAAACTACTATTCAAATAGAGAATAAAATTACGAAAGTTTACAACTATTACTGGAAATCAATGCTGTCATCCATTTTGAACATTTTAAAAGAACATAGTTTCTAATGTATTGAAATTTCATTTCTTATGAATAGTTTGAAACGTTGTAAATAGTTGTAAAGAACCTGCAGAAAATTCGTCAAAATCCTCGTACAATGGGGAAGCCGTGTTAGACATGGAGTTAGTGGATGCAGATGGTGGCATTGGAAAAGTCCGGGTCTCCCGAGCACAGTGGTGATATCAGAAACCGGGCCCCAGCCATGAGGCTCCAGAAAAATGGGGTCCCGAAGTTTTGGGCGCGGGTTCTTTCTATACGCCTATTAAACATGGAATTGTATGTGGGTGGGTGGTGAAGTTTTTAAATGTTCGGGTCGTCTGAGCACAGTGTTAACGTCAGAAATTGGGCCCTTGTCTCAAAGGTCCAAAAATGGTGTCCCGAAATTTTGAGCTTGGCTTCATTATATTTTTCTTTTAAGCATGGAGTTATTGGATACATATTGTGGTGTTGGAAAGCTCCGGGACCTGAGACTCCAGAAATGAGATCCCAAAAGTTTGGGTTCAGGTCTCTTTTATTTGCCTATTTAACATGGTGTTGTACTATAGTGTTAGCGTTTGAAAGGTCGGGGTCGATTAACGAAAGCGGTAATGTCAGAAATTGGGCCCTGGCCTCGAAGCTCCAGAAAATGTGGTTCCGAAATGTTGGGCTTGAGTCCACTCTATTTCTCGTTTCAGCATGGAGTTGTTGCATACAGATGGTGACATTGGAAAGGTCCGATTCCCCTCAGCACAGTGGTGGTCAGGAACCGGGCCCCCAACATGGGGCCCCAGAAATGGAGTCCCAATGTTTTGGGCATGAGCCCCTTCTATACGCCTATTAAACATGAATTGTTGTACGAAGGTAAAAAATTTGTATCTTCGTAATAAAAAAAAAAAAAAAAAACTTGTATCTTCCTTATAATTATTAGATAATAATCTCAGCCTCTAAACACGTATAAAAGATACCGAAGTTATATTTCAGCAAAAAACAATTACCATAAAACATCTCTTTGCATGTGTAATGACTGAAATGTATTATACTTTGCTTCCCTCCCAAATAAATAAATAAACGATTACAGTCGATAAGCGTAAATCTGGCAGAACCTATTTTCCGAAATCTAAAACAAATCACGCAGATTGTTTATTGCTTGTTCGAGATTGTCCACATTACATTTTCGGTCGCGATTGTCCACATCACATTTTCGGTTTTTCATTGTATGTAATTAACTATACCATAACAGAAATTCCCGCTACGAACAAATTACACGTTAGGTATACGCCTATGTGTCTCGTCTCGAGGACTTCCGAGCCGCAGTGGCTTAGTGGCAGAGGGTTCACACATGCTGCGGGGCCCTGGTTCTATACCAACTTGCGCAAAGTGGGGTTTGTGGTGAACAAACACCGTGTGTGAGGGTTTTCTCGGAGTTTCCCTTTCCCACAACTCTTTCATTTCACCATTCCATTTATTCTCATCATCTGCGTCTCCTTTAGTCTACCCAGGATGACAGTCGGACATAAAACTTAAAGATTGCATTTTCATTTTCACATTTGGAGACCCTGTATCTGTGTTCCTTGAGTGCCCCAAATGCTAAATAATAATGGGTTGGAAGGCCCATGAAGTTTAGTACCTGGTACACTCATTATCTCAACTTGCCCAAAAAGTTAAGGGCTCACGTTAAGTTAACGCCCCAAAACTTTGATTTTCACACCTTATTAACTATATTGGCCCAAAAGATGAAATTTGTTAGCCCATCGATCTTTATCTCGACTAGCCCAGAAAGTTGGGAGGCTTTGGTGAAGTTAGCCCCCAAATTTTCGGCGCCTATATCACATTAACTATGGGAGAACGAAAGCTGAAATTTGGTAGCCTATCCAGCCCGTAGACAGTACTATGTAGGCCATTCATTCTCTGGACCAGCCCAGAAACTTTGGGAGGGGAGGGGGGGCTCACGTTAAATTAGAGCCCGAAATCTTTGGCGCGCATATCTCATTAACCCTTTCGGGACAAAATCGATTTTGGGGTTTTTGGTAGACTTTCAGTTAATGATTTATTGCCCTAACACTGTTATCCCGATTGATATCGTTTACGTCTTGTATTTTAGAAGAGGGACATGGCTATTTTTTGGTGTAAGTTAGATTGCAGTGTTGCTAACGGGAGGGATTATTGAAAAAATGTAGGAGTGAAATTTAAAAAAAAAAAATCCCTAGCCGAATTTCATGATTTTTTCTAGCTGGGAACACCGAAGCCACAGGGTTCAAGTCACCTAAAAAGAATTTTCTGGTATGTTGACAAGGTACAGTAAAAACCTGAAGTCGCTGGCTGCCATACAAAGAGAGAAAGAAAAAAACTCTCTCATAATACACATGAAATTTTGGCACTTCTTACGCGTCAGAAGCAAAAATCAGCATACATGGTGGTTCACCGTCTTCCCTAATTATCCAATCGTGCTCCTCTATGGTGCGTTTTGTAGGCCAAGAATGATTCCAGACAGTTGTACGTTGGTTTGAATATAGCCAAGGACACTGAAATAATAGGGGGGAAAGGATAAACTTCCCAAATTTTTTACAAACAATTACAATTAACATTTTCTGTAGCTGGCAACATTGCTACCACTCAGAAGCAAACAATTTTAAAGTAATCTTTGGCCCACCAATAATATATTCAGCTAGTATCATGATGATATCTCTCAAATTAAGCATGTAATTTTAAAAAGTATATCATTTTTCCTAGAAAGTCACTATTATCCTTAAAATTATGTACTATGGTATACTGTAAGACCGGAATTGTAGTGTCCCCAATTATCCAAGTGAAACTTTTTATAGTGCGTTGTGTAAGTCAAGGATGAGGCTTCCAGAATCTGGTATGTTCGTTCCAATGTAGCCAATAGAAGAGAAGGAAATAAGAGGCAAATTTTAGAAGGGAAAAAAGGGAATTTTTACCAAAAAAAGTCTGGAAATAAATAGTTCTATGGCTGGAAATACTGCTAAGAGACAGATGCAACTATATCTTAAAATGAACCTTAGCCCACCACTAATATATCCTGAAAGAATCATGTCGATATTGAATAAACGAAGCTAGTAATTAAAAATTAATAGATTATGGTAAATATAAAAGTGAGAAAAATCAAGGATTAGAACCTTAATACGAAAATGAAATGAAATGAAGTCTTTTAGTTTCACGTCCTACGGTTATGCCGGTTAGGCTAAAGTAGACGCTGATGATGAGAAATGAATGAAATGGTGGAATGAAAAAAGTGGAAGGAAACGGGAGAACCCCGATAAAACCCATACACACGATGTTTAGAACCTAAATACGAATTTATGGCGCGCCTCCTAATTACGCAATTGCAACGATCTGTACCCAAGTTTGTTCAGTAAGGACCGATGTTTGACTGACGTAGTTCACTTGCGCTCGGACGTATAGGTACGGAATTATAAACATAAACTTCGAAAATTGACAAATCTGAAAATACTTTATCTTCGCATTGAATTTGGACCCCTCCTCCAAAGTAAATTCATGCGTATGGTACGTACCACCATACTACGATTTTTAATTTCAGTAAAAATCCCTTTGTTTTCTTGCCCCCAGATAACTATATACTCTGCCAGTTAATATGTTTAAAACATTTGGAGTGATGTATCGTCATGTGTATAGATTAACCTCTTGCACACAGAGAATGTTTCTTTTCCAAGATTTAAATAAAACTGAAATGTTTTCTATTTCCATACAGAATTCAATTCACCTAAGATGTCCAAAGTTTGTGCGCTCACCTGCTCAGACAATTCCTTCCTCCACCAACGGTTGTGCTCGATGTGGCGGCCACGAGCCTGGACTATCGCCCTGCAACGCAATTGCCACTGAAGCATTGCGCGTAGAAGGTGTGTGAGGGGAATTGTAGACCACACCGCTTGACAAGCTTTCCAAAGCCCTCTATGGTAGTGGGACGCCTTTGTGTGAGTCCTTGTTTCAGAAGGCCAAAGGAGAAGAAATCCATTGGCTACGCATCTGGTGACTCCACAAGTTTGAACGAGAAGGGTATAACAGACACATCAGTCTCCGTGGCCATACGCCAATAATACGCGACAGAACTGCGAACATTATGGCTTGATGCTTTGACCATGTGGATCCACACCTTCTGGGTGTCCCTGCCATACAACTGTGGGATGTGCGTTCTGTATAAGGGTTCCATGATGTTCGTTTGAAAGTAGTCTGCATTTACCTTGCCTTCGAAATTCACACGATGCATTGGCAACTTCCCACTGGCGCAGAAACCTGCCACCATCATGAAGCAATTCGAAAACTTCTCGCGACATTCACGGACGGACTCGCCGCGGCTCTTCGCATCATGTGGTGAATAAAAAATGGCCCTGGGCTTATTTGCGTCATCAAGGTAGATCCAGGCTTCATCCAGAGTGACAACCCACTACCATTTTTCATCTAAGAGGTACTGTTCATACAACTTTCTTGAATCTCTCTTGAATGTACCTTGGTGATAACTTATGGCCCATCGCCTTATGTCGTTTTTTTTTTTTTTAATTGCAAATTGTCCTTTGTGAATCAACACATTGTGCTCTGAGACTTCCTGCATGAGATGGCACGTTTGCTTTGGGTGGGTGGGTTCTTCTTCACAACTGCTGCCCTGATGTTTCTCACAACGCGTGGTTTCCTGGCTGGACTACTTTCTTCACTCTCACGACTTGATCTTGACATTTAGGGCTGGTGCTTTTACAGCGCTATTACCCTTCCTACTGCACGCTTGATGATGTTGTTGCTGCTTGCCGCACACATTTTCACAATCACTGACTCATTGCATTTTGCATCGGGAAGTGCACATATGTGACCTTCGCAATAAGGTGTCACTTTAACAGAAATACTAGCTGCTCACCACAACAACTTCCACAGCGGTGTACGTTACTCACTACTGGATTTACAGGCTACTGACTTCTGGTTCCTTCTTCTACGCTGTGCTCGTTATCAGCACTGTAAACCACCTTGGGTGAACTGACCTGTAGTATATGAAGGACTCAATGGGAGGGGTTACAATCCCCCCCTCTTCGGTACGCCACTGCCTAGGTATATGACATATTTAAACGGGATGTGTTGAGTAATAGAAAAGATCTTTTCGCAAACTCTCTCTAGTGCATTTTCTATTTACAAATTGTGGTTAGGTCATTATTAGGTAAGTAAATGTAGGCTCAGAAATATGTCTCCATCATGAGACATAACAAAATGGAACGAAACTTTATTCGGCAGGCCTGTACACGGCATTGAACCAGAAAACAGAAAGTCAGCACCAATATCGAATGGTAATATTTAAACTAAACACATGTGAGCATTGACTTTCATTTATGAAATACTAGCTGAAATGCCCGGTGTGCACAGGGAAATATAGTTATAGGAAGGTCTCAAGGTATACTTGAACTTAATTTCTCCTTCCTGAAATATTTTATTTTTGACAAAGTTTAAACCACTCCCCATTGAACCCCACCCTAGGATCCGCACCCAATAAAATTAAATATAGGCCTACTACAGTCTTTTCCAGACTATTATGTCCTTGATGAATTTACCTAGAAGGAACTTATATATTAAGTTTAATCTTCCTAACATAAGTGTCTCGACAGATATTCTCCCGAATTCGATCTCCGGTGGGGTAGATCCACGTCTTACATAGAGTCGCTGCTGAAAGAGACAGTATTCTATACATCACCCCACCTCGTAAGATATTATAATTTTTCATTACTTCTTACCCCTTTTCCGTTTTTAACCTTTTCCTTCCCTCTTTCTCCCCTCCCCGCAAGATGCGCACCAAAAATTCTATATAGTCTACGTTTTCTTCTAGACTACGATATATTTAATAAAGTTAGTAGAAAGGAACTTATATATCAAGTTTCATCAACGCCTTAACCTTTGACCTTGAATATCTCAAAATATCCCCTCTTCAATTTATTCGAAAAAAAAAAAAAAATTTATAAGTCCAATATAGTAGCACCGACATGACAAATATAAAGATGGCACACCAGGGGCATCGTACAAAAAATATTTATCCACATCGCTGCATCACCGAAAATCACGAAAAAAGCACTTGGATGCATCTTAAGTACCATTTACTCTTATAAGCTTGAAAATTAATTTTGTTAACAAGGGATGTATCTGGACTCGGACGGAAGAATCTAAATGAAACCATGTAGGTTATATAAATTATTGGACACAAAAACCGTGGGGTCAGCCATTCCCATGTAAAAGTCTGTGTTTGTCGACAGGCGGCATCTTTGTGTTCGGATATGGGGTGAACTATTCATCTTGATAAGCCTTTATAACTTTTAAGCGAATAGATATATAATGCTGGGATTTTGCACATACAAATATCAGCAGGGTGACATTTTCTGGCATACTCTTCAATACCACCAAATTAACAGTGTTGCCAGCCCGTCACAAAGTTATTTTTTTTAATGGCACTACGTCAGGTTATTATAAATTTCAAATCTACATTCAAAGCAAAAACAAACCAAACCAAACTTGTTGTTCATTGTTGCAAACCGAGGACGCTACAGCATCACCAATATTCAGGAACGCGAAAATTTTGGAGGCCTCTACAATGCTAATAACTGAAGTAAGACGGACGGAACAGTTGCAAGGAATTGAAAATTGCATTTCCAAGGACTATTTCGAAAAAAAAAAAAATAGTGCTTAGATACGTACCATGTCTAATTACGTAGATTCTTTTTAAAGGTTGTGAGGATCATAATACTGTTTACGGCAATTTGATAATCCAAACCGTTCTGGAGGTATAATAATTATTGTTAAAGTTACCAATATTTCCTAAAATAACGTAGTCCTAGTTGCGATAAATTTTGAAAATGACATTTTTCTTCCCGATCAAAATGTAATGTTGAAAAGCCTGTCAATAATTTTCAAAATGTACAAAATATTCCTCTCACACACAAATTCCACATAAAAGTTGTGCAATTCATATTTTCTTTTCTCAATTTAAAAAAGCATTACATTCACCACATTAATAAAATATTGTTCACGAAACCAGTCAATTAAAAAAATAAAAAAATTTACAATATAATTAACCATATTTGCAGTGTAAAAAAACATATTTACAATATTTACCATAGCTAATTACATTCGGCATCATTGCTCATAAGTAGGGATGCGCACGAGACGAGTCGAGACACGGCTCTTCTAATAGAGAAATATACATTTTTCGAGTCGAGACATCACTTTTACAGCACATTTTCGAGACGAGACAGTCACAAATCTTGTCTCGTGCGCATCCCTACTCATAATTCAAATACGTATTAAAGTAAAATAAATTGAAATGTCCCTTAATTTTTTTAAAAATCCACATAAAATATACATTCACTAACATAATGAAAATGGCAATTTAACATTTCAATCGTAGACTTCAAAGCAGCAAAAGCAATTTTCTTTTGGGTGAATTTAGGCACCCCAAGTTTTGTAAACACGTTTCTTGCAACATGTGTTTTAGCTCCCCTGGATCCTATGACCAAGGGGAGAACCTCAAATCGCTTGTTATCATGGACCTAATGTTTAAGTCTTTCATACTTAGTTATTTTCTCTTCTTTTGCCCTTACATCCATGTCATTTCCTTCAAACGTAATGATAATGTCAATTACATACTAACACAGTTATTCTCAACAATTAGGTCTTGTTTCAATTGTACATTCTCAATATCAAACTCTAGCTCTTTACCCGTCTGATAGCCTCTTAACGCGCAATGTCTTTCAATAATTTGAACAATCTGGTTATGCCTGACTATACGTCTGTTGGCATAGTGATTTCTGATGATAAGTGATTTGGAGATACGCTCAATTTTTTGAAATTCTTAGAACCCCACTTCCTCCCCCTCTTCCACATCGAATTTCCAAAAACCCTTCCTTGGTGGTACCCTACGTCATAAATTATACATACTGTGCACATTTCAAGTTCCTACCTTAAGCGATTTGGCCTGTACGAGGATCAGTCAGTCGGGGGGGGGGGGGGGGTTGTTCATGAAGAACACCAATGTAATGTATTTCTATAAAACTGCATATAAGACAAAACAACTGGAAGTTCCAAACAATAAGTAGAAGAGATTTAAATTCAAACAGATGTACTGATGCCATTAAAAATTAAAACAACATTACACTACTACAATTATCCATATTTACAGTGATCTCCATACACACATATATATATACATATCACATATATACACACATATATATATATATATATATATCAAAGGCGCCGAATCAATGGGGCTTAGGGAGGCCGGAGCGCCCCAATGTTAATGATGTGGGGGAAGAGCCCCCTCAATATTAACGGTGTCGGAGTAGGGCCTCCTAATAAATTAGCTTAACATATTATTTCTCTTGTATTATAAAGTTTACTTTGAAATGTGCTACATGAATTTCACTTTAAATACGCATTTGAAATGTTATTAGGGATGGTATCGAGACGAGACGAGACTTTGTACAGTCTCGGTCTCGTCTCGGTTGAAAAATAGCTGTCTCGGTCTCGATCTCGTCTCGAGTCAAAAATCGCCGTCTCGGTCTCGTCTCGGTCAACAAATGCTTGTCCCGAACTCGGTCTCGGTCTCGAGGGCCATACCTCGGTCTCGTCTCGAAAGTCTCGAAATAAATAGGTGAAATTAAAATTGTAAAAGTATTATTATCGTACAGTCTGTCGTTTCTGCTTCTTCTTTTTGGCCTTATTCTTGACTTAGAATTATGGTGTACTTCTTCAGAGCTAATTTGCTAGCGCTGATGCCTTCCATGTGTGTGTTCCAGGTTCAATCATCAGTGGGGATATCATATCTGGGATATAATTCTAATAGTAACCCACATTTCACTTTCAGCAAGAGACTTTCTCATATAGCCTCAGGTCAGAACTGCCTATACAATTAAACTATATTAAATTAACTTCAGTACTATACAGTAGCAGGGTTGAAAAAAAACACGATTTTTTTTTTAAAAAAAAGATCGTTTTTTATGTTTAAAACATGTTTTTTTTGTTTAAAACGTTTTTAACGTTTAAAACAAATTACTT
Organism: Thermobia domestica; assembly: GCF_964235325.1. NCBI lineage: Eukaryota > Metazoa > Arthropoda > Insecta > Zygentoma > Lepismatidae > Thermobia > Thermobia domestica. The sequence goes on along the minus strand of NC_137455.1, from coordinate 230,338,745 downwards.
TGTTTTAAACCAAAAAAAACATGTTGAAAATGTTTATTTTGTTTAAAACAATAATCTAAATAGGCTTTTATACTCTTAGATATTGCTTGCCATCTATATTCAACCACTAGATCAAATTTCGGGAACTTCCCTAATCTCGATCCGCCCAAATGTTCAATTCCGGAGGAAGAAATCGGGAATTTCCCGATCTTCATTCACAGAATATGTAGTTTAGTTTCTTTATGTTACGTTCTATCAGGACTTTAAACCTCAATGCCTCAGTTTTAAACCTCAAATTAAGGCTGGAAGATGGTTTTGGTACCAATTCATTCCTGAAAGTTGCAGCTTTGCTGATGTGCATTTTATGTATGTGGGAGGAGGGTAAATATCGTGTTTTTTTCTTGTTTTTGTTTTTTCAGCAGTTTTCTGGGGACCATTCCCCCTCTTGGGAGATAGATTCATAAAAATCGTTACGTGAAGCAATGAAGTAGGCCACTACACGGTAATATCGTGAATTTGTACTTCTTGCTTATATGGGGTAGCAGGAAGGGGGCAAAGTTAGCCAATTTGTGGAGTTTTTTGACGTAAATTACATTTATTTTTACAACAATCAATAGCTCAGTCCTTAATTAAGCTAGAAAGATGATTTGGTACCAAAGTATTTTTGAGGGATGAAGCTTTCCGTCAGTTGCATTTTATGTATATAGGGGGTACGTATGTACGGCCGAGTGAGGGAGGATGAAGTTTTTTTTTTGTTTTTTTTTTTACTTTTTCATCAATTTTTTTTTCATCAGGTTTTGGCGGGTATTTCTTCCCCCTTTGTGGTACATCCATAAAAATTGGTATGTGAAGCAATGAAGTAGTCCCCTACATGATATTAACCTGTATGTGTACTTGTTGTTTATAGAGGAATAGAGGGTCAAATTTGGTTAATTTACATTTATTTTCGGGACGGTCCCATATAACACAAGATATATTTCACTGAAGTGGTCTAGAAGCATAATTCTTGTTTGTATACATGATGTGTGCAGCAAAAATGATTTTTATATGGACGTGGTACTTTAGTGGGGGAGGGGAGAGAATGTCTAATTCAATGAATGTTTTTCTGTGTATATTTTCTTTAAATATTTCCTACATAAAACGAATTCATTACGCAATGGCAGCAATGGCTACCATTTCTTATATTATTGTCACAAGTATGTGGCCTACACATTACCATCATTTTGTCAGCGTAGGGAGACTGCAAGGGTTGCCAGGGCCCCGCAAAGTCAATATTTTCATATTTTTAATGATTTTTTATGTCTTCTTTTTCTACGAATACGGCGGGAATTTCACGAATGTTACCTCGTTGGAACTTGTGGTCTATAAGCTTTCCAATGGTGTATAACTCATGACTCTGTGATAATTAGGGGGGTCTACCGTTTTGATAAAATCCCTGGCGGGTGGTTAGAGTTAATTGTTATGTCGTAGACACTAATCATTTTTAGCTATCCACATTGCAGATAAAGATGTATCTTGAAAACTGTTTAGTTAAAATGTCATTTGCTCCTTGTAGGCTAGTCACTGCTCTTTTCTATGAGTTGTATTGTATTTGTCAGAGTATTTCTTCTAACTTATGATGTGAGAACTGTTCATTATTGGAAATTATAGTGATCAAAAAATACCCAAGTTTTGAATTTGTGAATTTGGATCTTGGAATAATGTAAAAAGTGTGTTTAAGCTCCATTATTCTTGGAAATTAAGAAATGTTCAAATACTTCACTTGAATTTCTTTTGGTTTAGTTATACGCACATTGATGTGCAGAATTTCGTTTAGTAATTGCTGTTATAATAAGAATATAACTCTGCTTGTAATTTACTCCATGCACAAATCCTGCGGAGGATGGGTTGTTTGTTAGAAAACTAAATTAGCTTCTTCACTCTGATATTTTAGTTGTTTTAAACATGTCCAACCAGCATCGAAAAAAAAACACGTTTAAAACAATTTGTTTAAAACGTTTAAAACAAACTGAATAAAACAACAGCCCTCGTTTTAAACATGTTTTAAACATTTTGTTTTAAACATATCAACCCTGTACAGTAGTTTATTTCCTTCCTTTGAATCAGAATTGTTCAATACCGGTACCTCGTAATGGATAACGCAACACATAGCAGGACGAATGTATTTAATCTTACCGATCCCCCCCCCCCCCCAAAAGAAGAAAACTTTCTTATTTTATATATATAAATAAAATATATTTCAAAGTTTGGAGCCCTTAAAAGTTGCAGAATGACAACCCACCGCCCATCCCCAGAAGTCAGTTCTGGATCCGCCCCTGTACCGAAATTGAAATTTTACAACTTCTCATTTATTATCCAATACATTCTGCTTTGACTGTCAACTTAAAAACAGAATATAACGTTCATTATCTTAACAAATAGGGTAAATTATTACTACAATATATTTTGTTTAAAATTGATCAAATGCTTTATTACCGTTTCACATCTACGTGTTTAATTGACACCTTATAACACGAAATTCCTGAACTTTGTGGTGGGAGCTACGGCACTCATCTTTGCTATTTGGTCTAGGAATTAATTCGTGCGGGTGGACAAGAGATGGCGCAACGAACGGAGCGTCCCACAGTTCCGTGTATCCACACATGTGTTGCAAACCCCTGTCATCGCGTATCGTTCGTAGTATAGGGCAGTGGATTAAAGCGTCAACAACACCAGTTTGTAGTTAAGTGAACATGGCGCAATTTGTGCCTGATAAAGTGTTTTTGCGGGGTGTCCTGCTGCATTACTTTAACATGCAGAAAAGTGCGACTGAAAGTCATCGTATTTTGGTGGAAGTGTATGGTGACCATGCTCTAGCTGAGCGAACGTGTCAGAAGTGGTTTGCACGGTTTAGAAGTGGTGATTTCGGCTTGGCAGACCAAGAGCGAGCTGGACAGCCAAAAAAATTTCAAGACGAAGAATTGACAGCATTGCTCGAGCAGGATTCGTGTCAAACGCAGGAACAACTTGCAGCAGCATTAGGCGTTGATCAAACAACAGTCTCCAAACGCTTGAAAGCCATGGGAATGATTCAAAAGATGTCGCATTGGGTTCCACATGAATTGAAAGACAGAGACGTTGAAAGACGAAAAACCATTTGCGAATTGCTGCTTCAACGACAGAGCAGAAAGGGGTTTCTGCATCGAATTATTACGGGTGATGAGAAGTGGATCCATTACGAGAACCCTAAATGAAAAAAGGCCTGGGTAAAACCAGGTGAACCAGGTCCATCACAACCAAAACGAGATATTCACTGTGCAAAGGTTATGCTGTGCATATGGTGGGATATGAAAGGTGTGGTGTACTATGAGCTGCTGCAACCGGGTGAAACTATGAATGGAGAACGTTATCGACGACAATTAATGCGTTTGAAGCAAGCTCTGGCCAGAACACGACCAGAATGGGAGAACAGACATGATAAACTTATTGTTCAACATGATAACGCTCGCCCACATGTCGCAAAACCGGTCAAAACCTATTTAGAAAATGTCGGATGGGAAGTTTTACCCCACCCGCCGTATTCACCAGACGTTGCTCCTTCGGACTACTACTTGTTCGATTGCATGAACAACGATTTGATTGGACAGCGGTTTACTTCTTCAGAAGATATCGAAACATGGGTCTCTGACTGGATCGCTTCCAAGGATGAGGACTTCTTTCGCCACGGAATCCGTACATTGCCTGACAGATGGGCGAAAGTGGTGGCTAGCGATGGACAATATTTTTCTTAAGGTATTTATGTATTTTGTGTTTGTACTACAGCTTCAATGTGTGCGTACCAACCGCACGAATTAATTCCTAGACCAAATATGTGTGGTCTCAGGTTGCATCACGAAACAAGTTAGATTCATAGTCCGACGTTTCGCATAGTTCGCGTCTAAATTTAAGTACATTCTGTTTCTTATACAAGTTCCTAAAGTTGTAATGCATTACATACGCATATATCCACTGCCGTAACATAGATTAAGCTTATTCTTGAGCTCTTAGCGGTGCATGTGATCTTTATTCGAGAAAACCAATCGTGCGTTCATTACGTTTAAATTTTATATTGATTGAAAATTACTTGCGATACATGAACATACATATTATATAAGTATATAGGTAATTCGAGCTATCTGTATCTATTTTCTCTCTCTCGCCAAAATAAGTGATTCTTAACTTTCTAGTTTTCTTTTGTATTCATTTTCGTAGTTTTGCAGCAACATGAAGTATTAAATAGTCAATTTTTTTCGCTGTCCGACTTTCGTTAAATTTTGGATCCAATATTACCCTATCTTACCTAGTAAATTTATACAGTATATATATGAACATTAGTGGTAGACTATGCTAAGTCACTTTTTGGTCAAATTGAGTTAGAATACTTTTTTCGTAGACTATGTTCTTTCTAGTGCTGTGATAATGTAAGTCTAAAAGCATCCTATTCCTTTGTAACTGCTTAGTATAGTTTGGAAAACAGTACTATAGCTACTATAAGTAGATCTTAATTAAGGAACCGGTTTTTCGCTTCTCCTGTAAAATTAGGAAATTATGACTTGGTTTAGAATTTAGGACAGAATGGCAGGAGGACAAAATGGCAGGGGACATAATGGCAGGAAATAAAGGCAGGAGGACAAAATGGCAGGGGACATAATGGCAGGAAATAAAGGCAGGAGGACAAAATGGCAGCGGACGAAATGGCAGGAGGACGAAATGGCAGCGGACAAAATGGCAGGAAGTTAATTTGGCAAAAATTATAGTATAACTCCCAGGGCTCGTATTTTTAGGGTTCACCTATTGTGTTTGTTAGTAGGTAACGGTTCTCGATTTAGTCATTTCTACCTCAATGTCCAAAGCATATAAATACAGCTAAATTGAACCAAGAGCGAAAAGAGAGTAAATATCAGTTATCCATGTCTTAACTTTTTTCTTAAATTTATTCCTTTTTAACCATCTTCCAATTGATATCTTGGTTTATAATAATTCTAAGTAGTACAACTTATATTTATGACGAAAGAATTTTCCCGTGGACTCCCTCTGAATTTCTCTCAGGGTCTAGCTATCATGTGACAAAGAATTAAATCTACTAACTGCTTTCACACACAATATAATTTTGAAACTTGGGAGCCTAGTGGTATCTTTGTGTCTGTAGTATGTAATAATGCTGATACGTTATTCTCTTGAACATCTTAATGGTATTTGTCGTTTGACTTCAGAAGACTGAGTTTAGCCTGCAAGTACAAGTTGCCTATAGTTAAAACATATCAGATGTACGATCTTGTTTAATAAAACCTGCCCCTCCCCCTTCTCTATCTGAAAAGCTCTATATTGTTATTCACATATGAAATTCAAAGACAAAAGCAATCGTCTTTATCCAGTCATATTTTTATTTCAAGTGTAAGTATTAAAATGTGCTACGCATGGTTGCAAGAGGCTTTTTTTTTTTTTTTTGGTTAATACTGAACTTATGTACCTAATATTGGAACTAATTTTCTTCAGGAATTGATGTAAGAAGCGGCCTCGTGATTTTCGACCAATTATTTCATCACAGGTATCTATGAGCAACGAGATAACAACAGTGGAAGACAAACTTCATTCTTCTCAAACTTGGTACTTTGAAAAACTTATGAAAGTAGTTTCGTCATCCAAATACATATTCAATCAAATCAGTTTCAGAAGTAGCATTACTCTTATGATAACGTAATGGCTGTAAGCAGTGGCGTATTTAGGGGGGCTTCCGGGCTTAAGCTCCCCCGAAATCTTACTATACTAAAATATATGAAATATCTTGCAGAATTTTCACATTTTCAGTAGTGATGAGCAAATGCAAGACCAAGACCAAGACCCGGGTGGTCTTGGTCTTGGTCTTGGTCTTGGTCTTGGCCTTACACTGGAACCCTCGGTCTTGGTCTTGGTCTTGCACACCTAGTCTTGGTCTTGGTCTTGGTCTTGCACACCCAGTCTTGGTCTTGCTTGCAAGAGTCTTGCAATTTTTGCTTTTAAGAAATCTATGATTTTCATAAGTAAATTTTACTCTGGATATAAGGGATAATAAATCCTACATTGCGTCAACAGTGAGGGAAATACAAAGTACGTTTCTAAATGTAATATATTTTACCTTCGTGTAAGTGTGATGATACTGTACAACATAGGCGATGACCTTTACTTTTTTTTTCAATGGGTGATCACGCTTCACTACTTATAAGATAAATCACAACATTTCGTAATATTTTTTATATGTTTTAACTGATCCAATACTCCACTGGTTCCCAAACTGGGGAGGCTACCCCTGACAGTGAGACGCATGAAAGAAAACCAAGATGGCACAGATTACTTAAATACCATAAATTGCAAAATTATTTTTACACTCTAAAGGCTTCATATTTTTTTCTTTCCAACCACGATTAGCTCATCTTTGTATTGAACAAACTCCCAATTAACTAACTAACTAACTAACTAACTCTATGGCCTATGGAACCCGGAGGTTCAATGCGCGTTCACAAAAGGTCTCCACTGACTTCTATCCTTAGCTAACTGCATCCAGTTTCTACTTTGTATTCCTATCTCTGAGAGATCCATCTTAATATTTTCCTCCCATCTGCGCCTATGTCTTCCTAATGGTAGTTTTCCAATTGGTCTTCCAGTCAAGACTTTGAAAGCGTTTCTACTTTCTTCCATTCTAGCTACATGACCCGCCCACCTAAGCCTCCTAGATTTGATGACCCTGAAAATGTTGGGTAAACCGTATAAATTATGTAGTTCCTCGTTATGAAGTTGTCGCCATTCCCCATTCCCGTTCCTCTTGGGTCCGAATATTCGTCTCAGGATCTTGTTCTCGAATACTTTCAGTCTACGTTCTTCCCTCAGAGTAAGCGACCATGTTTCGCAACCATACAGAACAACAGGCAGGATTATTGTTTTATATAGTCTATTTTAAGCTTCAGATTCCTCGACAAAATTCACGACGACAAGAGATTTTGAACCGAATAGTAACACGAATTCCCTGCTTTTAGTCGACATTTAATTTCTTCGTGTATATGATTGTCGTCTGTTAATATTGATCCTAGATATTTGAAACTATCCACTTTATCAAAAGTATTATTTAATATTTTAACACATCCATAATTTGCTGTATTACGGTCCCGACGCACTTCCACGTATTTAGTTTTCTCTGCATTCACTTCTAAGCCCATGTCCCTGCAAGCGTTTAATAAGATCTCTGCATTTCTTTCTATTGTTCTCCTATCATCCCCTACTAAATTTACATAATCAGCATATGCCATAACCTGGTGAATACCGTTCAACTCTAGACGCTGGTTGCTATCTTTGATTTTCCTTATAGCGTATTCCAGAACAAAGTTAAATAATATGGCGACAACGCATCTCCTTGTTTCAGGTCATTTTCGACGTGAAAGCTCGTGGACAAAAATTTGCCTACCCCGACTTTACTTTGAGATTCATTTAAACATATCTTAATTAATCTAATTAGCTTTCTCGGTATTCCAAGTTCTGTAAGAACGTTGTATAATGTTTCTCTCCTAACCGAGTCGTACGCCTTTCTAAAATCAATAAATAGTTGATGTACCGGGGTATTGTATTCCCACTTTTTTTTCGAGTATTTGGCGAATGGTAAATATTTGGTCGATAGTTGATCGACCGAATTAAATATTGAAATTTTGTTTTACTGATTCTAATATGTACTATATGGGGCAGAAACAAGGACATTACGCAAGAACGATGAAACAGTTACACTTTTGAAATGTGGGCATAGAGAAAAAAGGAGAGAATCAGCTGGGTCGAACGGAAAACGAATGCGAAGGTTTTAGAAATAGTAGCAGTAGAGGAGAAAAGAAGAATTTTAGATGTAATTAAGAGGAGGACATTGGCTGAGGAGGAACTGTATTATGAGGGAGTGCTAGAGGGAGGGGGCGAAGGAGATTGTAGTTGAAGAAAGATATTAAGACAGAAAATTGCTACGTTAAGACGAAGAGACTAGCTGAGGACAACAGTCATCGAAGCTTCTCAGCTGCAGCAAGTGACCTGCCAATAATGGCAGAATAGCTATTATTATGACGATGATATGTTTTGCAATATTGACCAAAAAAGAGAGTTAAACTCCCTCTATAAAAATTGTTGTGGAAGCACCTCAGGATTCTGACACACGCATTTTTGGATAGGGCACATACTAGTTCCTAAGTAAAGTCTTGACCCGACTGCGGTAGGTCCCATAGTTTTGGAGCTATGGACCTTTAAAATTCCTTTTTTCATGTTTTTGGCAGCCTGTAACACGTAAACCGTCGCTTGTAGAGGGATAAATTCTTAAGGTCTTTTGAATTTGGCTAATCAGAGTGCTCCTTTAACCCGCGTATATTCGACGATAACCGTTCGGGATAAAATCTGCTCGCCATGTAGACCTAATTTTATTACAAAATGACGACTGTCTATTTACTTTATTTTATAGTTCTTCCATATTCACTTTCAAATGATCGGCGCCAGTTGCCATCTAATAAAGTTGATGCGTTTGTTGCTTCTAGTACACAACCGCTTTGAAAAAGAAGCAATAAAGGCATCAAATGTGGGAGATGAATTTAGAACACCAAAATGGTACATGCCTAGCACACCTTGTGCTGTTAGGGTTTCTTCAGAAACATTTTGTAAAACAATTGAAAACACATCGCGCGGTTTGTATTTTGAAATTTTGCGTATACTTGGATTTGTTTAAGTATTTCTTTCTACTGTGTTTGCCTGTAGCTTCAGTTCATAAGCCTTTATAATTAGATACCCAACATATTTGGCAATCACGCAGAAAACAACACCGAAGATTCTACACTTGTGTTAACACACAGGCTGTGTGTCATTTCAACTAGCGGCATTTGACACACAACTCCAAACGTAGAGTGAGTTGTTCTAACCACTTGTTTGTGTTATATTTTAACACAATCGTGCTAACACATAGACATGCCGTTGAAGTAATACAACGATTTTTTACAGTATAGGCACTTCCAGTAGAACTACAAGGATTAAATTTGACAAAGTTTTTAGCCTCCTGGGACTATATAGAAAATTTCCAAAAGTGAATATTTTCCATTTTTAGCAGCTTTAAAGAGACAAAAAACTGTGTAATTTAAATAGACTTTTTGGATGTACAAAATCTCATATTTTAGGTACCGTAATTGAAATCGGAATAAAAACTAGGAATTTTGGTATGTTAGTAGGTTTATGAGGCGCGAGGCCGTAGGATGAGAAATTTTGTATCTGGCGATAAATTCCCACCTACTTAAAACTAAACTGATTATATAAACATTCAATTTTGCCAATTGCCAAGTTCATAAAGAAATTGAAAATCACAGCAACTGGGTAAGTAAGAAAATGCTAATCCAAATGTCAATTGAAAGAAACGGAAGTCTTTTAAGTAAATATTTGCAGCAACGCATTCTAATTTTCCAACTTGGTCAAAAGTTAGCAGGGTTGGAAAAAATACAGTTTTTTTTTAAAAAAAAGAACAAAACGCGTGTTTAAAACACGAAAAAAGTGTTTAAAATGTTTTAAAGATGTTTTAAAAAACACACAAAAAAGTACATGTTTTAAACATTTTGAACAGTTTAAAATATTATTTTAAACATATTTCAAAATCGTGTAATCACGTATATATTAAGACTTTTTGCTCTTTCAACCGATCTTTTCATTTATTTTATTCTCTTTAAGACTACACAGTGTTGGGTACAGAACATTTCCGTATAGATTAGTAATTTTCAACTTATTTCATATAACGACCCCTTTTATTACACCCTCTTGCCAGTGACTCTCATACAGTAAGTATTTTCTTGGATATAGTAAGCTTTTAAGGTAGATTTTAAAATTTACCAACTATAGAGGTTTCACACAATCTATCAATATACATGGCAAAACAAAAGTCCTCACCATCCTTGTGCGTTGACAACGGGTTGAGGGAGAATGATGAATCTTGGAAGTGGTCTGACACATCAGATGGTGCTATCAAGCATCATGGCGAACATCTGTGCTTAGTATTCGAAATTTCAAATGCAAATCGTGTCATGTTACATGAGGGCTTGAATTTTACCAGAAATGCTGTTGTGCGGTTATTTTAACCATAAAGAAAATCATTTCGAGTTACCGCTTCTAAAAGTTTTGTAGTTATGCCTTTAGGGGCTAAGCTAGCGTTTCGTGGAGGCGGGTGAGATTTTTGTTGCAAGATTTGATTACTATTTCAACACTGGTGCTAATAAAATTATTTTATAATAATAGGGCTACGGTTTCGAAAAGTAATGTTTGAAGCACACTTCATATTCTGCTAACTTTATATTTTCTGCAAGTCTATGTAATTGGTTGTTTTTTGAGTCAAAAATTTATTGACGAAAGGTAATATTTGGGGCGTTCAGAGCACAATAGATCCAAATCCATTTTCAATAAACTTCAGTTTTCCTCAGCAAATGAATTCTATTTCAAAAAATAATACTTCGCAGTCAAGAATCCAAAACAAATGTAACTAAAACCATGCGAAAAGGCGTGGGATAGTTTCATATGACAGCCGCTAGTAAGGGCGTCAGTGGAACAGGAGGGCAACCACCCTCATCCGCACCCTGCATTTCAGATTTTGGGGACGGTAAGACAGTTTTAGAAATCTTTTGATAAGCAAAGTCCAACAGAATAAGCCTGAGGTAATTACACCGAATAAATACGAAGAACATACAGATGATTAAAACTGGGAAGTTGCTTAGGTCCAATTTCCTGAATTTTAAGCAGGCCCGAAACTCGAAAGTAGAGCCACCTTTGAAATCCTTGGGTAAAAAAAATATACAAGAAAGCAATATAGGCCTATAGCTCCTTACGGCCAATGATCAAAATCCGTATTTATTCGGTGCAAGGACTTCAATTTTTAAATGTTGGACTTTGCTAAGCAAAATGTTTCTAAATCTGCATTACTGCCCCAAAAATCTGAAATTCAGGGTAGAAGACGGATGATTTCTAAACGAACGCCCCTATCTAGCGGCAATCATACAAAATTCTAGATTCCTTTTTTTCAGGTAGTTTTTCTTTCTTTCATCTCGGATTCGTGGTTGTGAAAATATGACATTTTACGTCGATGTATTCTTTTAGACACATTCTGCATTTATGTAACGTAATTATGCATCATTGACTATGACATTCGGAGCTTGACTTGTTAATAATTCCAACGCTGCAACATACACAATACAAGTATCATGTTAATATCTTAAATGTATGAGCAAGGAGGGGGAAGGGAAAATTAGCCCTCCTCCCCATTCCGTCAACGCCCTTGTCTAGCGGTTGTCCTATGAAACTCTGGTCCACACGCTTTCCCGTGTTTTTTGTTTCATTTATTTCATACCCTATGCTACGAAGATATTACTTTGCTGAGCAAAAGTGAACCTTTCTGAAAATGAACTTGGATCCCTTGTGCTCTAAATGTTGAGTTGAAGCCAAATTTATCCTGCAACCCAAGTTTGTTCGAAACATATAAAATTAGTTTGTTTAGTTTGATTGATTACATCTTGCATCAGTAGCAAGGCTATATTAGACAGGGCTTTTTGTTTAAAGTGGGATCTGACCCACTAATTTTGAAATTTTACGTGGGATCGCAGTCAAAATCTATACAGCAAATTCCGACGCCTCGTGTCTCTATCCTCAAAAATTAATGTTAAAAGACTGAATATTGCACCCTGTAGCGTGGTACATACATACAAACACACAAATTGAGATCAAATTGTCCCAGACCTTGACGTTCAGCACTAACGTTATAATAAGTATCACACTTGGTTAGTTACACGATCGACTGCCATACCTTGCGTTTCTCACCTGGTCACTTCATACAAGCTATGCCAAGTTGTAAAGTTTCAAAGAAAATTTAGAACTGTGGTGGGGAAGAGGTACGAAATAAAATTTTCATAATATAATGAAAAAGATATTGTTGATACAAAATTAGTTGTTACCTGAAGTTTCCAGTTGCATCTCAGCCACACCACTGACGTTAGATTCATCAGAAGCAATTTTCGGATCAACATTTTTACCATTTGTTTGGGTTTCCATTTTTACCAAGCATTGCATTTTTCATAATGATTTTCGTTCTTGGAACTAAACCACCCATTTCTTTCTTACACGTTTTGTGACAAACTCGTTTGATCGTTTACTTACCTGATTGAGTTTGAGTTACTCTAATAAATTTGTATCAAATCATGTCCTTCTTTTCTTCACGCATAATCCATGTTAAACGATTCCATGTTGTACGGAGACAGAACTAACATGTACTGTACAAACGAATGCTTGCGATATTTTAATTTCAGAACCTCAACGTCGCAATGAATACAACACAACAGTTTGTTTCCGTGATAATTATTTTATTTATTTTTTAATATCAGTTCTATAAGTAGTCCAACCTTCGACTACGACACTTTCTCGCAAGTTAACTGAGAAGCATTTAAACAATACAATATACGTTAAAAATAAGGGGGAAAAGAGACAAAATAAATTGTAGATCACCACATTGACCTGCTGTAGCCACGAGAAATCAAACCATTCACATGGGAAGAAAATAGTCTTCTGATTGGGGAGCACTTTTGGACAGTTCTCTTGCTCTGGAAGATTTCTTTTTTTTTACGAACATAAAATAAAATGCAAATAAACATATGTTTAAGACAAGTCTTCAAAATAAACGTGTTTAAAACAAAATGTTTAAAACATAAACAAAATTTGTTTTAAACAAAATCAATTGTTAAAAAAAAGTTTTATTCATTTGTTTTAAATATTTTGTTTTAAACAAAACAACCCTGGAAGTTAGTAAATTTGGGACGAAGCCCAAACTAGCAAAAACTTGAACTAATTACATGAACCTTCGATTGTGCCACCTGCAAAGTCTATAAAAGAAGTGACAATTCACAGCAACTAGGTAACTAAGAAAATGTTAAGCTAAGTCAATTGAACTTAACGGCAATCTTCTGAACAAGGAATTTGCCAACTTGATCAGAAGTAGTGGCTTTTGGGGGGAGGATTCTCCTTTCTCCCTGCTGAGACAAGACTTAGCTTTTTTGGTCCTCCTGAATAAGTCATAGTCCCCCAAGAAAAACTTCCTGGGTACACCCCTGTATGATTATTTAATTATATTTGTCACTATTTTATTTCTCAGTTTCGTATCTATGCACTTTCGATCGTACGCAGTTTCGACGCTACGCAGTTTCGACCGTACGCAGTTTCGATCGTACGCAGTTTCGACGCTACGCAGTTTCGATCCTACGCAGTTTCGACGCTACGCAGTTTCGGTCGTATACAGTTTTGATCCTACTCCGATTTTTCCCTATATAACTTCAAAAAAAAATACTATTACTTAATATTCTGTGATTATAAAATAATTGTTTTTTTATTGTTCGATCATAAGACCTTATCTGTTTTCGATCCTACGCCGGTTTTAGTTTCGATCGTACGCAGTTTCGATAGTACGCAGTTTCGATGCTACGCAGTTTCGATCCTACGCATGTAACCCGTTATTTATTTTTTAATATCAGTTCTATAAGTAGTCCAACCTTCGACTACGACACTTTCTCGCAAGTTAACTGAGAAGCATTTAAACAATACAATATACGTTAAAAATAAGGGGGAAAAGAGACAAAATAAATTGTCTAAATAATCGATTTACATCAGTGAGGTAAATAGTAGACTAATTTGTGTACAGTTTGGCACTAATATTAAAAATACGATCTGTAGGATTTGTGAACTCAGTGGGTGTGAGTTTCCGGCGAACTTTAGTGATTGGCACCACACTTTGTCATCCGAACGTAGTTTAAGAGAGGTTCTACCATGGGAATGGAAAACTGATCAAAAAGATCGTTATTTTCCTGACTGATATCTTCAATTCCCTAATTCGCTATTTCTGTCATAAATACAGGCTACGGTATCATTATGTGCAAATGACAACATGCCATGTTCAGGAAGTACTGAAGTACTGCAATCAGTAAATTCATCTGATTGTGAGTATTCGTAACATCTGATTTGTGTTTCCGGCAGAAGTACACATCTATATGATATAACCTGGTATTGATAATTCTTTTACAGATAGCAAATCTCGAATTTCTTGCTGTTTGACTGCACTTCTTCTGATGAAACATAGATAAATTGTATGCCTGATATACTATATCAACACAAAACCTACACATCTGTTCAATTTTTAAGATCGTGAATTTCACATCACTGCAACAACTTATAACTCAGAAATTACTCAAGTCAAGATAGAGGATGCAACTTTACCCACTTGTTACCGTACAAATATAGTCTAATTTGTGCAATTAGGGATTTTTCACTTCTGTCCTTCCTGAGATATTTGATGGTGAAAATACACGATTTTCGAAAGTTCGCAAAGTTTAAAAATTTCCAAAAAATCAAGTATAAGGTTTTCAGACCTGAAACTTGTTTGGGACGTTGTTTACTATCTAGCCTCTATGTAGACAAAAAATTGAAGGTGAGTCTTATTTATTTCGTTTCAAAATGTACCTTCCAAAATGGCCATTTCTAGGTTTCTAACCTTAATGTTCAGAGCTTCTTTTTTCAACGTTTTAAAGTACGTCTCAATATGCAAAGAACACATAATGTTGTCCATTCCATTATCTTTCATATGGTTTCGGTTTGAACTCATTATCTTTAAAACCTAAAAAGTTTCAGCGTTTAACATAATCGACTGAGAAGTGCAAAATACGCTCAGGCGCCTATACAAAATGGCCGCCACAAACAAATCTGCGCGGCTGAAAAATACATGAATACCCGTTTTCAACTCCCTAAATGTGGTACAAGCTTAGGTAAGAAAAAAAAAAAATTCAAAAATAAATAAATTTTGTCAGCAACCTCTGACCTGGAAATTGGTCGATTTCATTTGCATTGGCCCCTGTTTGGATATGGGACTACCTGTAATTTTGATGCCTTCCTTTGCGTCATTCCATTCCAAATCATCACAGCGAAAAACCTCACAATCTCAAATTGTGATGAACGTTGGTGAAAAGCAAGACCCTGTGGAGTAAACATTTGCCAAGTTATAAGCTCCAGTGATAAGTAGTTGTCAGGTAGCAGTGTTGCGAACCTGACAAAAAAGTACCATTTTTCACAAACATGCCAACAGAAAAAAAAATCATAATTCGCTCCTAATTTAGATAGAAACGTCACGTTGTTGTAAAGCTGAAGGAATGCCTTTTCAATAAAAGAGTAGGTGTAGACCATTTCTGTTATTTTTTGGGTCAAGGACACACACTTTGACCTTTGACCTCAAATATCTTAAAAAAAAAAAAACATTTTTGATTTTTCTTAAAAAAAACATTTTTGATTTTTGTTAAAAAAAAAAAATAATGTTGTGTAGTGTCATGGTGTCCACCTGTTGTGTAACTTTCATGTTGGCATTGCTACGGGAACAGGAGTTAGAAAGTAATGAATTTGGTAGACTTCAATAAAAATGCCTTATTAAATGGGTGGGTATGATGTTTCAAGTGTGATATAAATACCCTTGAAACAAGGAAATGTTGCACATTTCAAAATGTATTCACCTACAAGTGAAAAGGGTGTTGCTTTATCCTTTGCATTCTCTCTCTCTTGTGTGGTAATAACGTCTGTAGCTGGTAAATTATATGTGCGACCAGGAGCTGTGCACGGGTCCATTCAAGCCAGAACATGGAGTGATTTGAACAGTCAGAATATCAGGAGGTTGGTGATAAACATACGATGATGATGGAGTATGGGGATGAAGGAAGTTAATGAGAACTTTCTGTGTGTAAGCATACATGGGGTCATCACATGTCCTAAGCACCATGCATCATTATAAACAAATGTCACAAATACATTCGCTTCCTCCAGTGAAACTGATTGTCGTAAAATGTTCCTGTGGTGCACTACACTTTCTGCTGCTGCAGAATACTTTTTCACAACTAACTTCTCAACTGGCACTGGTATGAATGCATGAAGCTTTTTGTGTTCCTAGTACTGGTCGTACTGTGTCAAATCGTGCACTCAGAACTTTATCTGCAGCAGTAACTTCTTGGTGGGTAACATGCGAACAGTTCATGTTGTGCACTTCTTCTCTGCCATATCAAACAGCTACTGTGGAGTAATTATTTGGTCTGAAGATCTGTGCTGCAAACTTGCTCTAGCGGGTAGCCGCTTTATTGTCCCTCCAAGCCTATCACAGACACTCCTGCCATGAAGAAGTGCAACTCAGTATAGATTCCAAAGTCATCGTAGTGGTGCTGCAAATTTGTGAACTTTTTCCTGTTCTTCTATTGTGCACCACTGCCATCAAAAAAGTAACGTACCTTAGATATTGTGTTGATGTTTTCTTTCATGTAAACACATGTACAGCAGTGGTGTCATGTTGCATGCAGTCCGAGATAATGATACGGTTAGTGTGTGCGATTCCGTCTGCAGGAGTTTCACGAAAATAAACAGCAAAGAGCTTGTGCATTGTTCCAATAGAAACCCTGGACCTCGTCCTGCAAAATAAAGGAATAATTTTCCGCAAAGTTATATATAACAACAACTTCAACTACAGTTAACACATCTTTAGTGTCTTTCATATAGCTTGCCTGTTGGGTTGCAATAAAAGCCTGTGCCTGCAAGAGAGTTAATTTAGAAATAAATAGGTCAGGAAATTCGTTAGTTGACTTCACTAATGTCTCAAGGTCATGTATATGAGAAGTAACCCACTGCTTGTAAGTAACATATTCACTTGCATTCTGGTGAAGAACATTAACCAGAATGCCCCTACCTTGTCAGCTCCTTGGTATTTAGTACACTGCTGGAAGAAGTACTGCACTTGAGGTGGGTTGCACATCATAATTTACAGGCAGTGGTGGTAAGCTGATAAGCAGACCTCTTAATTTTCAACAACTTACACAGCTTACATCCCCAGCCTCCTGATATTCTGACTGTTCAATCACTCATGTTCTTGCTTTAGTAGAGCGGTGCACAGCTCCTGATCGCACATACAATTTACCAGCTACAGACGTTATCACACAAGAGAGAATGCAAAGGATAAAGCAACACCCTTTTCACTTGTATATGAGTACCATTTTGAAATGTGCAACATTTCCTTGTTTCAAGGGATTTGTATTACACTTGGAAGATTCTTACATCGTATCCCCCCATTTAATATGGCATTTTTATTGAAGTCTCCTAGGTTCGTTACTTTGTAACTCCTGTTCCCGTAGCCGTCCCAACATGAAAAATACCCAACAGGTGGACACCATGACACATGTATTTGTTTTAAACAAAAATCAAAAATGCATTTTTTCAGATATTTGAGGTCAAAGGTCACAGTGTGTGACCTTGATCCCCAAAAGTAAAACAAATGGTCTACACTTATTTTTGTTGAAGGGGCATTCCTTCAGCTTTACAAGCCCAGGCTAAATTAGGAGCGAAGTAATGATGACAACTACTTATCACTGGAGCTTAAAACTCGGCAAATGTTGTTTACTCCACAAGCTCCTGCTTTTCACCAACTTTCATCACAATCTGAGATGGTGAGTTTTTTTTTTTTTTTTTTTTTTTTTTTTTTTGATGATTTGGCGTGGATTGATCCATTTAATGAAAAACAATTGATCTTTAATTCTATTGATACAACTTGCCCCTTGTAACAGTTGTTTTCCTCTTTTTTTCCTTTCTGCACGTGGTCATAACAATCAGCCAAGAAGGACTGTTTCTGCGGCAACAGCACGTTCAGCTAATTAGAGTGACTCATTCCTCTCGCTCTGCAGTGGTAAACATTCCACCCTCTTCGTACGTTACCAGTTTGAATATCAACAAATGCATATTGTTTTAGTCGGATGTCAACTTGAGTAGTGGACCTGCTGGTTATTGAGAGCATTCTTTTTAGTTTTCTTTCGTGTCACTTAATATTATAAAACTGAGATTTACTTGCAGTGAATAATTTCGTGTATACGGTACTTTAGTGTTTAGTGCATTATTTATTTCTGATTCTCTCTCTGTCTGTTTTGTGTGTGTGTGTGTGTCTGTCTGTGTCTGTGTGTGTATGTATGTATGTATGTATGTATGTATGTATGTATGTGTGTGTGTATGTATTTGTGTGTGTATGTATGTGTGTGTGTGTGTGTCCTCTAAAATGGATGAAGCGGAAGGAAGTGCAAATCTTGTTCGTCAATATATATAGGACAGGGTGTCGCTTTACGAGGTCAAGCTCGCGAGATGGTGTTGTGTTCACTAGCGAATACTTGGAGTGGGAAAGAGAAAATGGTGGTCCTCTTATCGGTGTAAATCGAGTTACAGAAAGGACAGCGGCTGCCTCTAAAATTAGCAGAAAAATACTGGTGCGAATTGGGTTTAAAAAAAGGAAAGAGGAGAAACTTGAGAAGGAAGAACAAGGAAAGGACGAGCCTATACTATCGAAGGTATTGCTTGAAACACTAAGAAAACATAGCTGCTATGAAAAGGTCACAAATCTCGATTCATTCCAGCGGGATGCCCTTCGTCGCTACATTTACGCTTATTATATGCGCAAGGAGCATCCTACATTAAGCAAGCTCCAAGCCAGGCTTAAAGAAGCGAACTTATTCCACAGAAGTAAGCTTTTAGTCCAGTAAAGATAGGATTGAGAAAGGAACAAATTAGTAACAAGCTGAAAATTGGTATGGAAGTAGGGGGGATGTGTCAGGAATAACATACTAAAAGTCCCCTAAAATCCCACTGTAGCTTTTCCCGCAATTTTGAAAAATGTCCGCCATCTTTAGACGACGACAAGGAATTTATGGAAATCGTCACCCTTTACGTTTATTCCTCTAGCCACCGTTCTAATTATCACAAAGCCATGAATCATATATGGTTGGAAAGCTTGAAAGACAGAAAATCTAAGTAAATAACATATATGCCCATCGCGCTAAATTTCTAGAAGAGGAGGAAGAAGAAAACAGCTTTTTTTTTTATTTAAAAAAAGATATATTTTCATAAATTATGAGAAGTTTGCAACACTGACAGTTATTGCACACCAACGAAACACCACCAACAGATGTCCTTGATATTTATCTCAATCATAGCCAAGAATGACACAAATCGGTGCAATACAAGCCGAGAAAAAAATATAACATACGTTACTTTCTGACCTCTTTGTACAAAAGTGCATAAGGTGACATACACTTTCACGGTTGTAGTCACCTTCTTTTATCACATAGGACCAAGAGTTATATATCATTGGAAATCTTAAGAAACGTAAATTCGAACGAGGTAACACTTATACTAATCAAGCCCAATTTGTGGAAGAAGCGCAAAACCCAAAATTTCGGGACAAAACGTGATTTTCGCATAAATTCTTTAAAACTTGCAACACTGACAATTATCGTATGTTAACAGAACTCACAAGTAACACTTCACATCGTTGCTGCCGGTCTGACGCTAAACTATACATTTTCGGAAAGCACTAGTCCTAAATAGGATAACTACACAGTGCGACGGTCAGACGTTGCCGCGTTCAGGACTTATGGAGCGTCAAACATTAACATGGGGTTTATGAGAGTAACCATAGCAGTCGTATTATTTCATGCTAATTCGTCTTGCATTTGAACTCTGTGCTAACATTTGTGTTGTAGCAGTCGTATTATTTCATGCTAATTCGTCTTGCATTTGTACTCTGTGCTAACATTTGTGTTGTTTTTGTGTTTTTTAGGTATGCGTTGTAAGATGGATCCGAAAGTGGTCGTTTGGGCTCTGGTGGCCGACATCGGGACAAATGAGCGCAATCCAAATTTGGAAGAGCAAAGGATGGTGGCACACATCAAGTCTCTTTTGACCAGCGGGATGGAAGTCGTTGAAGAGATTCGTACGCTCGGCTTCGGTGACAGTGATGGTGACCAGGGGGACGGAGACATGGATTTTGGAGACGAGGAAGACCAAGAGCAGGAGGATGCAGAGATGCCTTCGTCATCGCAGCAGTCTCATACGTCTTCCGCATCTGGCTCATCAGCGTCAGAATACCTGCCCTCTCCTGTGAAGAAGCCGAAGTTCCAGGATCAGCCTCCAGAAGACTCCAAAATGACACCAGAGCAGTGGCGCGAGTACAAGGCAAAAGCCTATGCCTACTGGACGGTAAATCCAAAAACAGGTAGGCCTTGGAACACAAAGACCGGTCGTGCTACCCACTCGACTCTGCAGAATCAGTTCAGGTATATTCGGAACATTGGCGTGCTACGTCACTTTGGGGCAACACAAGGCAAAGATGACAAGAAGACGCTGATGGCAGAGATCAATGAGGCAGTTCGGGGCATGTTCGCGGAGAAACAGCACACTGCTATCATTCACGATCGAACGTTGCGAATTTGGGCTAGGCAAACAGCTAATGAACTGGACCCTAACAAGAGTCTCAAGTTCAAGGCATCACCGTCGTGGGTGTACAGATTCAAGAAGCGCAACAACATCGTGGACCGTGCAATCACCCACAGGGTCGGCAGGACCTGGCAACTGAAAGAGTTGGACTTGCAGCAGCAGGCTGATGCTTTCGTATTAGCGACTCGCGAGCTCATTGCAAGCGAAAGCATCCCACCAACGCAGGTTGCCAATGCAGATCAGAGTAGCTTCAAGAAGTTGTTGCAGAGTACTCGCACTCTCCGTACCAAAGGAACAACAGTCGTGCGAGCGGTTGTGGGATCCATGAGCGCAACAACCCACAGCTACATGATCATGCCCGTGATCACCATGGCCGGAGAGATTCTGCGGCCGATGTATGTACTGGTGTCGGAACCAAGTGGAAAGTTTCCGGGAAACAAGCCTGCAGATCCACCGAACATCAAATCATTTGCTGGCAAAACGTCCAACATGAACAGGGACGACCTTAAGGACTTCTACGAGCAAGTGTTCTGGCCAAGCATGCCTGATGATCGGAAGAAGATCGTTTTGCTATTGGACTCGTGGACTCTGAACAAGGACGACAATCTATCGAACGCACTGAAGCCTGCCGACGTTGCGTTGCACAAGAGACTGATTCCTGGTGGTTGCACTGGAAAGATTCAGCCTTTAGATGTGCATTTCTTCCGTCAGTACAAGTCCTTTGTACGCTTTGTGACCGACACACTGGCCATGGACAGTGTCATGGATATCTGGCATCGCGATCGATTCCTGGCACTACAGTCGTTTTCACTCTACCAGTTCAGCGCACCCCGATTCAAGAACCTGATCCGGTACGCTTTCCACAAGGCTGGCTATCTGGACGAGGAGCCGGGAATGTGGATCTCTCCGCACGAGTACTGCTTTGACTCCCTCGACGAAGGTGACGTGTGCTTCACGTGCGGCGAACTACCGTTCGTCAAGTGTGCACACTGTGAGCGCACTCTTTGCATCTCTCATGCTCTGTTCGACGATTTGCACATTGATTGTACCCTTTAACTTACGCAAACAAGTGCTCAATCAGACAACGTCGATTCAAACGTCACAAACCTTGTGTTCTTCTTCGTTTCCTGTAACTCTCATAAACCCCATGTTAATGTTTGACGCTCCATAAGTCCTGAACGCGGCAACGTCTGACCGTCGCACTGTGTAGTTATCCTATTTAGGACTAGTGCTTTCCGAAAATGTATAGTTTAGCGTCAGACCGGCAGCAACGATGTGAAGTGTTACTTGTCAGCCACCGTTTACACTATCATCATTGTTAATATACTCTTAAAATGGCCAACGTTTTTCTCAATGGAGTAAGCTTTTATGATACATAGTTTTACATTACTTAAATATAGCACAAAAATCATTTATTGACAGCATTAGAATAGCAAAAATTGGTAGTTTCCTATTCATAGGAAAATCGTAATTCACACACTTAAAATCACTCTCAACTACAATAGCCATTTGAATGTAATTTTTTTAAAATGTCTTGTTTATAACTAGAATGCAATTTTCCTCCTAATATTCTTCAAATCAACTTAATATTTACATTAACGTTAGTAGGCACTTTGAGAACATTTTTGTACCTAGTTCATTCGGACTTATTTTATTAGAAATCAATGAGGTTATCATTATGTCGTTCATCTTCATGGTCTTCATCATTTGGTTTTGCATTCATACATCCAATTCCTCGACACTGACATAAATTAGAGCACACAATTCCTGCTTTTCGACAACCGTATATACTTTCACAGCGCTTTTAACAGTTACAGGATATTACACGGAGTGGGTTCCTTGGTCATTCTTGCTAGTACGAGGATACCTCCTAATGTCGATTCATATTCATCACTCGCATATCATTGAGCAATACCTGGGCTCAAAAAACGTACACTGTCAAAGAATGAATGGAATAGACCACTTTTAATGTACACACGCCTTTCGGATTTAATCATTGAAGATATAAGATATCTTCGTGTTCTGAATATCCAAACTGAAATCAACCTTCTGTAGGATGTAACATGGATGATTCTCAAGTGGTTGCCCGAATTGGAATGGGTTTATGCAGCTGGTGACAAGCAACAACCATAAGTACCAAGCATATTAAGTAACAATACAACCTTTTATCAATCTTCAGCCAATAAACATGGTTGCTGTATACTCAGCGCTTATGTTTACCAGCAAAGAATGTGCAGTAAATAAGCAAAAAAGCGTACTTAGTCACGTTGGATCAACCTTTCTACTTTAAAACATGTGACATTGTAGCAGCATGTAGAAATTCTGGTGAATTACCGTCAGTGGTTGTTAGACTTGGGGGTTTTCCACACCATAATGTCATTTATGGAAACACTTGCATATATAATGAAAGGTAGTAGCATTGAAGAAGTTTGGTCTTGTATGTATGCTAGTACCTCCATGACACAGATAAAGTCAGGTCATTCTTATTGTTCGTGCTTTGCGAGCTCATTTTTTAAAACACAGTTAGCAATTGCAATATATACTGTTTAATTAATAAATCAGACGCCACTGAGGAGTTTGTGCGTCAATTGCGAGATGTTTGTATTCCTCTGATGACTGAAGAAGATATCGATACTGATGTACTTGTTCAACATTCAAACATAGTCAATCAAGATTGCAAATGACCTGAAGTTATTCATTGACGCAGCTGCAGAAACAAGCAGTACCTCTAAGTTATTCTCTCTGTACTTTCAGCTTGTAGAAATTATGCGTCTTTTAATTCGAAAGAACTGGAGACTTGAATCTTCATCTTCACTGCATGTGAGAAATGTTACCATACTCCTATGTAGCTGAATATCTTTTGTATGCCAAATACGCACATCTGTACTTACAAGAAATGTTGCGGTTGGAGGATGAAATGGATCTTCATGAGTTTCAGCTATTTACAGGAAACGTTTACTTCACTATTGGTAGAAAAGATATATTTTGGAGTAGTACATGGTCTGATATGACGATTGAGCAGGTTTTAGCGAGAGCAATGAAGAGC
Organism: Thermobia domestica; assembly: GCF_964235325.1. NCBI lineage: Eukaryota > Metazoa > Arthropoda > Insecta > Zygentoma > Lepismatidae > Thermobia > Thermobia domestica. The sequence continues at coordinate 230,315,374 of NC_137455.1, read as the reverse complement.
AGCGGTGGACTGACCCATGGGAGAGGCATGACTGAAAAGATAATATCTAGGTGTGTGTCAAGTATGCCAGCAGCGTGCCACTTACGAGAATGTCTTGAAAAATTATTAAACAAAGATAGGCAAGAACTTCATACTGGTCGGCATGTGGACCTGTACCAAAGCAGTCAATCGCGTGATATATTACATCTAAAGAAATTCTTGCGTTGGTTTTGCCAGCATTCTCCATTCCCTTCATATCCGTAGCTCGCGTCCCTAAGCACTGACATGGTAGGTAATGAAATGGTCAACTGATAAATCTAAGGAAATCGGATTGGCTGCTATGGAAGGAATGTTTGGACGGACTTTTGGAAATGTAAAACTTAAACAAAAAGATAAAGTCATCCCACTATCCGCAATTCGCAATGTAGTGCGTATCCGTGATGAGCTACTAGCTGTAAACACCATACTTCAACTGAATCATATGAGTAGAAGTCTGGAAAAGAACTCCAGTAGTGTTTTGCTTACGAGCTTGCACCCTATTCACTTTCTCTCTTCACAGAAATGTCCATGAGAAAAACGAAAAAGTCCGCTTTGTACGACGTGTTTGAATATCGGACAAATTTTAAAACTCAAATTGAAAACACTGTGTACGTTATAGAGGGAGGCTGGCTGGCTACATCATGTTGTTTGGCCACAACATGGAACATACCTTGACGAGCACAACTCGTATGTGTCCTATGTACTCCCAAACTCAGGAATGAAAGCAACAATTATTTTTTTTTATGGGTATTGCACTGAAAACTGTACAAAAGGCGCTGAGCTGGAGCAACGTGAGTCAAAGGCTCAATCAGCTTTGGTATTATTCACAAATGAAGCCACATTATTAACAAAAAAGAGATAAATTCTTAGGTAATTTCAAAAATAAGGATTGTTTCGCCCGTGAGTTGATGGTTCATTTGACACAAGCTGGAATTCAAACCCAGCAAGCAAGAAGTGATGCTGACGCACTTATAGCTAAAACTCAGTAGCCAAGTCTTTAAATCCTAGTAGGCACGTCGTGATAATAGCCGAGGATGATGACATTTTAATCATTTTGCTTGAACAAAATAATAATCAGTACGACATCATATTTCGAAAGCTTGGACGTGGACAAGATGTGAGTAAAGAATTTAGTACTAAGAAGTTGTAAGATAAACAGACAAATATACTAACTGTTTTGCTCAGCTACCATGCTTTAACTAGATGCGACACATCATGTCGTTTGTATCGACAGGGAAAGAAAAAGCCATTGTGATTAGTTCAAAAACGGGAAGATTTATGCCGATCACTTGACGTTTTGAAACATGATAATGCTAGTGTACAATCTATGAAGCTGGCACACCATTTCTACTAACACACTACGATTCTCCAGCAATAGTAACCTTACTGGATGAATTCCAGTATCATTCATACATCCTTGCAGTAAGTCGCTCCCCATTCAGAACGAAATACAATTGGCAAAATTGCCACCCACCAGTGAAGCTGCGAAACACCACATCATCAGGTTCAATTGTATCCTGGAAATGATTTGCGACCGATGAATATGGATGGACAACATTAGGAGGTATTCTCGCACCACCAAGAATGACCAAGGAACCCGCTCCGTGTAATATCCTGTAACTGTAAAAAGCGCTGTGAAAGTATATACGGTTGTCGAAAAGCAGGAATTGTGTGCTCTAATTTATGTCAGTGTCGAGGAATTGGATGTATGAATGCAAAACAAATGATGAAGACCATAGAGATGAACGAGATAATGATAACCTCATTGATTTCTAATAAAATAAGTCCGAATGAACTAGGTACAAAAATGTTCTCAAAGTGCATACTAACGTTAATGTAAATATTAAGTTGATTTGAAGAATACTAGGAGGAGAATTGCATTCTAGTTATAAACAAGACATTTTAAAAAAATTACAATCAAATGGCTATTGTAGTTGAGAGTGATTTTAAGTGTGTGAATTACGATTTTCCTATGAATAGGAGACTACCAATTTCTGCTACTTTCTAATGCTGTCAATAAATGATTTTTGTGCTATATTTAAGTGATGTAAAACTATGTATCATAAAAGCTTACTCCATTGAGAAAAACGTTGGCCATTTTAAGAGTATATTAATAATGATGATAGTGAAAACGGTGGCTGAGTTCTGTTAACATACGATAATTGTCAGTGTTGCAAGTTTTAAAGAATTTATGCGAAAATCACGTTTTGTCCCGAAATTTTGGGTTTTGCGCTTCTTCCACAAATTGGGCTTGATTAGTATAAGTGTTACCTCGTTCGAATTTACGTTTCTTAAGATTTCCAATGATATATAACTCTTGGTCCTATGTGATAAAAGAAGGTGACTACAACCGTGAAAGTGTATGTCACCTTATGCACTTTTGTACAAAGAGGTCAGAAAGTAACGTATGTTATATTTTTTTCTCGGCTTGTATTGCACCGATTTGTGTCATTCTTGGCTATGATTGAGATAAATATCAAGGACATCTGTTGGTGGTGTTTCGTTCGTGTGCAACAACTGTCAGTGTTGCAAACTTCTCATAATTTATGAAAATATATCTTTTTTAAATAAAAAAGCTGTTTTCTTCTTCCTCTTCTTCTAGAAATTAAGCGCGATGGGCATATACGTTATTTACTTAGATTTTCTGTCTTTCAAGCTTTCCAACCATATATGATTCATGGCTTTGTGATAATTAGAACGGTGGCTAGAGGAATAAACATAAAGCGTGACGATTTCCATAAATTCCTTGTCGTCGTCTAAAGATGGCGGACATTTTTCAAAATTGCGGGAAAAGCTACAGTGGGATTTTAGGGGACTTTTAGTATGTTATTCCTGACACATCCCCCTACTTCCATACAAATTTTCAGCTTGTTACTAATTTGTTCCTTTCTTGGCAGAAAAATGGGCTATCTTTACTGGACTATTTCGCTTAGAAGCTGTCTCAGAGCTTGGGTTCGAATTTAACAAATTCTCCAAACGCACGGTGCTGATAGAAAGAAGTGACACTGTGGCTTGGCGTTGTCAGTACCTCAGAGTTATGAAGAAATGAGATTATAATAATGTGGTTTGGTTAGATGAGACATAGGTCAATGCAGGCCAGACATTAGAAAAAGGCTAGACCGATCATACTGTGCATAGTACAATGTACGCACCAATAGCGAAGGGGGAAGAATAATTGTTCTCCATGCTGGCACATCTCGTTGTTTTTTTTTTTTTTTTTTTTTAAACTGCCTCCTCATTTTCAGATCTAAAAAAACTGGTGATCATCACAAGGAAATGAACACCGATACATTTGCAAAGTAGTTCCAAAAATCTCTTTTTGAAAACATATCACCTAAATCCACCATCGTTATGGACAAAGCCCCATACCATTCCGTTATGCTCGACAAGCCTCCAACAACTCAGTCGCGGAAGTCTGAGGTCTTGGACTGGTTAAAGCGCAATACCAGTGTGCAGTTAGAGCCTGACATGAAGAAGGCAGAGCTTCTAGAACTGGTGACCTTATACAAGTCCAAAATTCCTTTGTACGGAATTGACGAATTAGCAAGGGAAACGGGTCACCAGGCCATAAGACTTCCCCTCTACCACGCTCACTTCAACCTTATAAAAAATATTTGGGCGCAAGTAAAAGGATATGTCGCAAGGGAAAATAAAAAATTTACAGTGGCAGAAGTGAAAAGACTTACAAAAGAAGCAATTGATAGTGTCACTGCGGAAGACTGGGCTAATGTTTTAAAACATTCAAAACAGCTCCTAGACGAGCAATGAGATAAAGAGGGAATCGTTGAACAGTGTATGGAGAAAGTGATAATCTCTGTTAATTCCAGCTACCAAAGTGACAGTGATTCTTCACTGGGGGTATCCCCAATCACATAGTAAACGTAAGTATATTTCTCTTTCTTCTTTACTACTATATATATTAACTTTTAAAGTTATAGCAATACAAATGTCACGAGTTCAAAATGAAGACGTATCGTTTGTGATATGTGGTATACAAACGCAAATTCAGTAATTATAAACAAGGTTCAGTATTGATGTTAGTATTTTCGCTACAGCTATATGGAAATCTCTTTTTTCTGCAGTGAAAGTAAAAGTTTCCTACACAAATAAAGTCAGAGGGAGGAATGGTTGGATTTACTGTACGTTAATATTGTACCAATGTAATTTACAATATTTGTCTCTTTCATAAGTGCATTTTTAAATAAGCATTCTACATTTAGTAAATGTTAATATGGAATAAGAAATAATTCACTCGTTCTACGCATTTAGTTTCAATACCCGACGCAAAAGCTGGCAACGCAGCATCGAGCACCACGTGCGCGCAGAGAGTTGCCACAATGGACAAGTAATATCAATTGCACTGTAATACATTATATTTATCCCTATATCACTTCTGAAGATGAATATCTTGATAAATATGATCGAAAGATGGTTTTCAAAAATAAGACTGCCTACATTGGGTGATATCAATAAAACGGAGAAGTTACTCATTACGCCCAATTTTGAAGTAGTTACTCGCATTGGTATCAATAAAAAGAGAACTGAGCACTAGTCGTCTCGGCTGACCTCGGAAAAGCCCCGCCCTTTTGAAGTAACCACACCTCTGTTCTCGAGCCGAGTAACTACTACGCGTTTGATATCAATAAAAATCAAAGACTCCTCTGTGATGCTAGTAACTTCTCGAAATTTGTGGAGCAAGCTAAATAGGTGACTCCGTGCGAAATATGACAGAGTATATGATTGTTTTACTACGTAGAAAAACTTATAAACTGCATAGAAATGTTGGAAATGGAGATTACAAAAAGCATTATAAGTTTATGAAAGAAAATGTAGTGATTAGCACAACATTTTTAAAGGAGAATCAACCGAAATTCGGGGTGGTGGACTACGTAATGATGAAAAGATGCCGGTTTTCTTCAAGGATCCTGTGGGGGCCAGGGGATCCGGGCCCCCCAAAGCTCATGTGGGCCCCCTATTGTATTTATGAATATACAATATTTGGCATAATTAGAGTGCAATTTGTCTTAAAATCCTGATATATATACCTTCTACATCTGAATGCCCTCCCCCCCCAATTTACAGAGAAATCGGTGCCCTTGGTTTTCTTGCGTTACGTGAGTGATCCGGGATTCAAGGTCGAATGTCAGGGGATTCTGGTGTGGTTCAAAGTACTGTCTATGACTACCTGAAAATGGATGCAAAGGCAGAGTGGCAAGAACAATATACATTTCCGGGTGCTATCGGAGCAATTGACTATACACAAGTGGCATTAAAGAAACCTAGTATTTTGGAGAGTAATACGTTAATAGGAAGAGCTATTTCGTGGCTAAGCGGTTAGCGTACATGCCTTTGGCATAGGAGACCCGCGTTCGATTCCCGGCAGGAGCTCATGTGGTTTGGATTCCACGTTAATCAGTGGGTTCTGTCTCATATAGGCACGCTACTGAAAAGGACGTTAAACTAATAATCAACTCAACTCAACGTTGATAGGAAGGGTGTATAGGCCTACATGAGAATGTATTTTGTTTATGTCAAGGCGAAAGGGGACACGTATGGTATGGAAAACGCAATCAGATGGACGTGATTTATGACGTGGGTGGCTGGACTTTATTAAAAAGAAAGCATAGGAGCCAAGTGTCTGATTTCGTTCTTAAAGCCGAACAATCTACAAAGACCTTGGACAACACGTAATATGCGCTTGTCGTGTTAATCTTGATATTGCTGGATTCTAATCAACATCCGTCAGCTCAAATAGGTTCATTCCCATGGTTTTCTTCTTTCCCTTTTTTTTTTATTTTTTCTTCTTTTTTATTTTTGTTTTATTCTCGCTCGAATATTAAAGATTCTCTTTTGAATTTGTGTCTCAGTCGTAGATGTATTTGATATTTCGTTGCATTTCACTGTAATTACCTTCAAAGTTTCGGCTTTCCTTCCTTTACTTTCTGGTAGCTGTGACTTTGAAAGTACCACTGGAAACTCTTTTAGAATATCCACAAATGCACTTTGATTGAAGCTATCGTTGCTACTTGCCCGTTTCATGGCTTTTAAGATACACGCCATAGGTTAAAAACAACGAAATGACTGCGCGATGAATGGGAGAAATTAGTAATCACTTCTTTTATTGATACGACTCAGTGCTACGTGCAGAGGAAGCGCGAGTAAACGTTCATAAATCTGGAGCAGACTAGACCTGAGTAGTGGCTTGTTTTATTGATACGAAATTGAGGGAGGAGATTACTCCAGGTGTAGTTACTCCGATTCTCGAGCAGGACTTCTCAGGAGTAGTTACTTATTTTTATTGATATCACCCATTGTTACTTATGCATATTGCGGTAGTTAGCTTAACGTATCAAACAAATCAGAAAACGGGAATTCGTATCTTCTTGAATACGAAAATGCGCTTATGCTCAGAATTTGAGCCTCAATCCCACAGATTTGCATTGATTACGTAGACAAAATAAATAAATAAAACTGTGTCACAGATTCTTATATAATTTGCCTTCCCTTGAGTAAACCGTGGTCATATTCTCTGCAGGCGTGATAGGAAAGAACTTTTGCCCACGATGGCACACATATTCAGCTCTCCTTGGAATACTATCTTCCTAAGTAGATTTGCATATTTTGCATACATTATGTTAACGTTACCAACTCCTGAATAGAATATATTAAATTTACTCTAGTTTATTTGCCTGCTCATTGCCTGTAATCCACTCTTTACTTATATATTCAAAAATACTTTTAAAAATTTAACCATCGTACCCTTCAGACTGAAAATTAATTCCTTATCGCTCTGTTTTGTTTTTCTATTAACTTTATACACTTAATATTACATTGGTTTAGAAACAAAAATCTCACCATTGTAAATTGTTCAAAATGTTGCTGTAAAGTAGCCGCCTGCGCCTGAATGGTGAAATAGTTACTCTGGTCAGAGAAAGAACTTGAATTCGGTCCTACACCAGGAGAACTTGCCGGAGACAAGTTTTGCGAAACTGGGCTCTGTGGTGCACTATGACTTGTGTCTGCTGGACTACCACTTCTATAACCCAATGGACTACCCTGAAAGAAGGTAGAAATAATTAATAATATACAATGTTAGAGTTTACTTATCACACAATATACAATGTTAGAAGCTTAGTTATTACGCAGTAGCATAAAACTTCAATGGTATACAATACGATCAAATATGAAAAGAATATGTATTATCTTCATATGTTCCTTTACCTGCAAAGATTTAAAATTACTTCTTCAAATACACAACTTATCAAAGGGAAAACAACACATTTATTTCTCAGACTCATTACCTTCATACACAGCTCTTGGACCTTCATGTCCTGCCTCAGAGTGGGCGACCATTACTTAGTTTATTTTACTATGCACCTGTCATCCACAATTTAAAATTAAAAATAAAATAAACGAAACCCAGAAACACAGTGATAATACTTAGTTTTGTTTGACGAATACCGTAACACTTAAAAACACAGGCTGTCGTTTAAATGTATCGTAACTATCTTATCTAATTTGCTCTTGCATGAACATTCATCAGAGACAGACAAAAGGCAGAAAATTTTAAATTTCAGTTTTTTGTTCAAATATACTTTTCCTCATAGATGCACTAACCGAACGAACCTATGTCGTAATCTACGTTATCAATTAAATCATAAAGAAAGGATCTTATCTGCTGTGATATTACTTTACCAAAATAGCTAGATATACTCTCGGCTTTGTGTAAACTTTACATTTCTTTCTTTGTTCAGAACTCTAACGGAACGATTTGTATATAATATAGTGTGACATCAAAATAATTACGGAATAGTATGGATTATTAAGCCTTCGGCCATTCTTCCAAGATTTTTCCTTTTATTACTTACGAAGCCAGTACACGAGTGCGCATTTTAGCAATAGCCCTTGAAGCAGATGTTTTTAGTTGACAAACGAATCGATAGATTAATAGGTAACTACTTTACTTCTAGATGGTAATTAAATCAAGAAAAGGAAGACAAACATGTTTATCATGATAACCGAAACAACCTGTCGAAAGCAACCTAATTAATCGTGTTCCTCATAATGAATAAATATCAATCGACATCTGCAAATGAAGTTACAAAATGTCTCTTCAATTGTTGTATACGATAGATCTAATCCAACGCTAATTATCAATAAGTAGTTTTCAATAGTAGTAGTTTTCAATCAATAAGTAGTAGTTATCAATAAGTATAAGTAGTTTTCCGCTTTTCTCGAATATTAGGAATTATTCTGTGATTCTCTTAGTTTTATAATTACTTCTGCAACTGGATGTAATTGTCTCTTGTTAACAGTGACGTTGTACATGTGTAAGTTATATTGTGTAATGTTCGTTCTACGTTACAACATTCACTTTTCTCTACTACTTTATTTATTACAAATAAAATTATCTTACTCAAAATTAATATTTTGTCGTTTACATAATTTAATAATGTTCAAGAAAAATAAAGGAAATTTTAAAGTTAAAGCTACATCAAAGAGCAAGACGAATAGTGTAATTCCATAAAATTTCTTGCAAATCGCGAAAGCTAGAGACTGCAGACTTCCTTCTAGTTTTCCTCAACAGAACTGCTTGAAAAGTTGATGCAACTAAAAACTTCTAAAATAAGGAATTAATTCTAATATACATGAGCTAAAATAGAGTTTATACTTATAATAAGTAATTTACAATTGATAAAATTAACGCGAAGTTCATTAATTAACAATTATGGAGCAGTAAAATACTTAACATTTTTTGAAAGTAAATAATAATAGTTAGCGTGTATTTACAACAGAAGCAGAAAAGTAGGTTAAAAAAAAAATAAAACAGCAACTATTTTATTTTTAGCGGTACTGTTAAAATAATCTTAAGTTAAGTTCATAGGCGCCGACTTGAAGAAAATATTGGGGGGTCCACTGGCGCAACTCCCAGGAGAATGAGAGGGACATGTCCTAGAGACCTGCACGGGCCGGGCCTGGCTTGGGCGGGCCGACACTGTTATTTCTTTGGGCCGGGCCGGGCTTGGGCTGCCCGACACTGATTTCTCTTCAGGTCGGGCTGGGCTGGGGCCGATCAATTGAAATTCTTTAATAATTATTGACTTTCGTTAAACGATAATTGGAATAAAGCCAAACGTTGAAGTGTGTCCGTGAAAAATGTTACAAAGAATGCAATAGCTATTTACAGTTTGTGTTGCTTAGCGGCTCCACTTTCACTATAGAGGATTGCAGGCATTATGCGGTAAATTGAGCTCTGACCTTGACCTTCGCTGAACTCAAAATATAACAAGAAGGGGTGGGAATGTTTTGGCTGTCGCTAAACAATATTGCCATCTTCACTTGATGCTAAAAATCAATTAAGTTAGATTTTTGTTACAGGGAATGGAGTTTTTGTTCTCTCGATGACAGGCAAAGTTCTAGGAGGTAATGGTACCATTCGGGAGGCAAGCGTCAGGTTGTAAACCTGAGTTAGAAAAGGTTTCTGAGGGTTAGGTCAAATTTAGTACTAAATTTTGAGAAAGATTGGGGCTCGAGCTAATTTTTTTAAGAAAATTATCGGGCCGGGGTCGGGCCAAAAACTTTTAAAATTTATCAGGCCCGGGCCGGGCTTGGGCCAAGAATTTTAAAAAACTTATCGGGCCGGGCCGGGCTCGGGCCGAAAATCTCCTAAACTTTTCGGGCCCGGGCTGGGCCGGGCCTAGGTACGTTCGGGCTGGATTGGGCTCGGGCCGAAAAATTCGGCCCGTGCAGCTCTCTAACATGTCCTCCCAATCTTGGACCTGGAAGGACAGTCCTCCCCATTTACTTTTAAGATAGAATCGTATTCTGTAGTATTTCAAACTGAACTTCGCGTTGTAGTGCGTTTAGTAGTCTCATCAATATGTATTAATTCCACATCCGCTACTTGGGCACAAATTGCAATAAATGCCAGAGGAGAATATGGCCCTCTTCTCATTCCGGAAAATTGTCTCAGCTGTAGACACGGGCACAAATCCCGGGAAAATTGGGAGACATGTCCCCCCAAAAAATTGGAACTGGAGGCTCCCCCAATAATCCGATTTGAAAAATGCTTTTTGCAGATAAGTGTGATGATTTGTGTCCGACTGCCTTAAAGGAAAGTGAGATAGAATTGATTTCTGTTGGCTTTTCCATTTTTAATGAAAATGAAGGTGTGCGACTGTGCGGGATGTAACATGATGTGAAATCTTATCTCCTCCTCTGCCCTAGGCCCTAGCACACGAAGCGTATATAGACTACCCTATGTCAGTAGAACCCATCTTTTCAGTAAACGCGCATTTCATCTGTTTGTAGTATCAGCCTAGGCATCTACTCATGCTTCGTATCAAAGAAAAGAATTTAATTCTGGAATATTTTTCTCCGTAATCTTAAGGTTACATCTGTTAACTAAAAAGTATATGGCATGCATCAGATTTCTGTAACGATTCCTGTAATGCTATTATCATCATTTTGCTCAAATAAGAGTTTTGTTGCGTCATACATAATTTTCTTTCTTTCTAGTTTTGGGGATCTCATTATTTATATTATTATAAAACAAGTGTCCAGCAATTTTAACGTGGATCATTGTTGATGCCTAATTGGAAAAATACCAATTATAAATATGCATGTATTCAGATTTCAGAATGCGTTCACGGCAGTGATTTGTAATACGGATATGTACTACTACTACTTCATCTACATCGCCTAATATATGATATACTCTAATATATATATATACATGTTCACCTCAGAAATCAGATTCATCTACCGTAATATGAAAATCTTTGTTTTATGTCCCACAGTTATGCTGGCTGGGCTAAATGAGACTGTTAATGAGAATTGAATGAAATGGCGGAAAGAAGAAAGTGGGAGGAAACGGGAGAACCCCGAATAAACCCACGCACATGGTGTTTATCCACTACAAAGTTCACTTCGCGGGAGCAGGGTTTGAACCCGGGACCCCATGCACCAGAGGTGAACGCTCTATCACTGAGCCACTGCGGCCCCTTACCGTAATATGGGTTTTATCTCCCTTCCCTAGAATAAGTCTCAAATCTGTCCACCTCGCAATGTTGAAGACAACCAGGGGCGCCTTTAGGATTTTGTTTCGAGGGGCTATGCCCAAAACAGGGAAGGAAGTGAACTTGCCCACCTGAGTTTGAGAATTAAATGTATTTTAATTTATGCATAAATTGAAATTTTAATGGCAAGAATTGCAGACCGATAAATGCTATATGGTATAATATAAAAATTTAGGAGTGAATCTCACCTTTTATTCTATCCATCGAAGAAAAAGGAAGTATACCCTTGGCCTACCTAATTTTCCGAGCTAATTATTCCCCCGCTTTAATTTTCTTTAATTGAAATATTTCCTTCTTTTTAAAAATAACAAAACGATATAATTTTTCCTTTGCTATAATAACTAAAGTCCCGTTATGTTGATATCTGCACAAGTTGGTGTGGAATATCAGTTTCGCTTATAAACTCCTCTTAGTTTTGGTGTTACTGATGACGGTCGACTTGAATTACGACTGACAACGGTCGAAACTATGATAGGCGAAACGAAAGAAAGTAACATCAAGAAAAAGAAACAGAAAAGTAGAAAGGAGGAAAGAAAGAAAAAGAGGACGCAATTTTTACATTATATGAAATTTGGCAAATACAGTATTATTTTTGAACAAAGAGCATAAAAAATGGAAAGTCAATGAAATTCTAAAGAATTATTGATTATTGTTCTAAGTGGAATGCGAAAAACTAACAAATTTATTACGGGGGAGCTTGAGCCCGATAGCACCCTATACGCCTCTGAAGACAACTCTGCTCCCCTGATCCTCCATTTGCGCCGATGGGGGCAAACAATGAATAAATATATCATCATATTCAGACGTTTTCTATCAACTGCTTGATGAAAGCCCCTCCTCCACAGGATCTCTGTCCGCTCCATCCGCTTCGCTGCGAAATTCACGACCTAAATCAAATTTGCGTAAAACAAATTCAAGTTCAAAATTTGGGAACTTCACTGCAAGTTTGCGCACCACATTGATCTTCCCTTGTCATATCAGTGCTGTGATAGTGATGGTTGAAGCTTCAGTGCTCTAATAAACACAACTTTGAAAGTGGCGTTTTCTATTGAATAAGAAGGCTGTTCCTAATATTGAATTATAGGTACGACGAAGTTTACGACAGAAATTCTTACTCCTCTTTGTTAATTTTTCCTAAACTGGATTATATTGGGAGGGGCGAGGACCCCACCTTTAAATATTGGGGGGGGGGGCAAAAGTGTCCTGCCCCCCCAAAGTCGGCGCCTATGGTTAAGTTAACTACAAAATGAATCAGTCTCATTAGTTTTCAGTAAAACAGATTCCGGAAATAAAGAATGGTTTGAACAAAATGAGCAAAAGGAGTGAAAAAGTAATGTATAAAACCGTTATATACCTGACAACTATTTTGTTTATAAACACGAATAAAACTAAGTGGGCCTTATGCGCAGAGTCGTTTTGACGAATGACTCGGGTCATACTAAAGGTCTGACTACTGCAGGAAACATGTGTAAGTTCAAAGTCTTTAGTATGGCACTAATCACTAGGTAGTGATTAGTTTTAAGTCAAGTTGGCGGACGTTAAGTAGTTGGGTGCGTGAAGCTTCCAGTTCCTATCAGTTTATGAAGCGTTCTTAGGGAAAACTGACTGACTTTTTTTTTCACAAATAATAATCTTAAAGTAGTGTTTTTTTTATTTATTTATTTTATTTTTTTTATTAATACCTATTATTAAGTACAAAATGCCACCTAAAGGCTCAACAGCTCCACGCGATACAAAGGCATCAATCAAGTTCATCGAAAGAAGATTTTATGAAACAAATTTGTAGTGAAGTAAAAGCAGCAGTACAAACACCTGAAGTTAGAAATGTGATTGTAGAACCTATTATTGAGACAGTAACGAAAGTTGTTATGCAGAAACAAAATAAACTATTGGTTTCAATACAGAAGTAGTAGAAGAAATGAAGGCTTCAGCGTCAGAATTGAAATACAAGTTGAAGGAAAGAAAATAGAATCGCTTCTCTGGAAGAAAGTGTTGTTGAACTTGAACAATTCCAAAGGAGAAATAGTATAAGAATTTTCGGAGTGCCTGAAAAAGAACAAGAAAATACAGATAACATTTCGCTGTCAGTCTTCGAGAATAAATTATGAATTAAACTTGAGCCAACGGATATCTGCAGATCTCATAGAATTGGTCCTAAAGTTCGTGGGAAAACAAGACCTATTATTGTTCAGTTCACGAGCTATAGAAGTTGAGCTTTGGTCTTCAGAAACAAAAGGAAACTAAAAATCCAGAGGAATCACCATAAGAGAAGACCTATGCCAGTCAAGATTACAGCTTCTTAAGATGGCGACAACGAAATTCGGTACAAGGGACGTATATACACAGGATGGGAAAATCGTCATCATAAAAGTCAAGGTAAAGCATTTCATAACCACATCTAGGGAACTTCAATCGGTGTAATTACACAGAAGAACAAAACTGGGAAGTGCTTTTATGTTTCTTTCTATTATTATTATATTTTTTTATTTCACTAATCATTTGTTTAAACCAATATTTAGTGTCATCCTTGTTATAAAGTGCAAGGCAAAAGTACTACATCTGTGTATAAAAACTGACTCCCCCTTTGTACATTATCTCGTTTCGACTGCTTTAATTATCAGCAACTTTCTGTGCAAAATAACTCACTCTTTAAGATTCATTATGGGTACACAATCATGCTTAAAACATTATTACGATGATGTTTGCTCCAAAATGGACAATAAACTGGAGCGTGTTTCATATATAGTGAATAGCTTATACGTTGTGTTCTTATATTCTATACTTAGTGACTGTGTTGCATTGTATCTAATATGTTATAGTGTTGTTGCTTGTGGCTTCTATGATCTGTGCCCCTTTTCTCAATCTAAGACACCGATGGAAGCCATTGTTCATATGCAGCCTGACTGCAACTGTACTGTAGATACTCACAAAACATATCATTACTGCTTTTTACGTTCTTACTATGTAATAGCGTTTAAATGGTTTTATTGTGTCTTAAGCTTACTAAGTATCAGATCTAGGGAAATTGTAAGAAGTTCAAAATATCCTACAAACTTGTGTCTCATATCTGAGGTAAGTGCCAGGGGAATAATCACTGGGTTAGATATTATACATTATACGTACCGTATGTTATAAATGTAACTATGAGTACGACTATGGGTAACTCTACTGGGCATTCTCATATTCTTGACCTCTCTGTTATTAACAGAAACTGTGCCGTGGTATGCACAATACCTGCAGATGCCAAAAGAAATTTTACTGTTATGCATGCTAATGTTCGCTCACTTCTTCCGAAAATTGATGAAGTAACATCTCTTATCATTATGAATGAATTTGCTGTATTTACTGTAACTGAACCATGGTTAGATAAATTTGTTAATAGTGAACAAATTGATGTACAAGGGTATTCCGTTTCACGACAAGACACGGGTGGGGGGATAGTAGTATATTATCTTAAAAACCTAGAACTTAAGACTTTTGCATCCAGCTCTGGTGACGGATTAGAGAGACCAAACAGGATTTCTTATCTTTACTGTAAAAATAAACTCTTATTCAATAGGTTTTGCTGCATTCTACAAACCACCCAATATATCGTATACTTCACTATCAACCACTGAAAATATTGGCATCGAGCTCAATCCACAGGTCCATTCTCTGTATTTAATTGGCGACCTGAACTGTGACCAAACTTGCATAAACAAACCTGAAACGGTTTATTTAAGCTCAATATTAAATAGATTAAATCTTATTCAAATAATTAATGAGCCTACTAGGATAACTGAAACAAGTGAATCTTTGTTAGATGTTATTGTTACTGAAAAGAGAGAGAGAGACTGGCGTTGCATGATGTTAGTCCACCTATTGGAAATTCTGATCACTGTGTTTTATACATGGTTCTTGATATTAATAAATACTTAGCTGTCGAGATTATGGTAGTTTTGATGAAAATCTTTTCTTTAGGATGCTCAATACATACACCGGGGAAACATTGAGTCATTTGAAACAACAATAGACAGTAAGGTTTCCTTTGTACAGGACGCATTAACACACACATCCGATGTGCATGCTCCTATTAAAAAGATCAAGCTTTCTAAAACTAAACTCTTATATCTCTCAAGTAATACCAAGCTACTAACGAAAATGCGTGATCGAGCACATCTCAAGTTCAAGCGTACCATAACCCAACAAGATTGGGAAGAGTTTAAAAGGCTTCGGAACTTTACAACGTCAGTGGTTCGACAAGAAAAAAATTGCTTACTTCTCTTATTGTATTAAAAATGCACTGCAGTTAAAGACAAATGGAAAGTAATACAAGAGCTGAGTCTTTTGTAACAGGAACAATGATGTAGCACCTTCCAGCGAAATCAATGATCCAGATATTATTAATCATCGTCAGTGTTCCTGGTTTGCCTCCTTACTGAGAGAGTTGACAATCAAACTAAGAAATTTCTGTCTAAAATCATCCACAGTTGCAGACAACATTTCTATTCAACGCATTAAATGAATCCAATGTGAGAAAGGCGGTACACAGCATAAAATCTAACTCAGCTGGCCTTGATGCAATAAACACTAAAATGATCAAATTAGCGTTGCCATTCATACTATCACCTCTAACAAAAATAATTAATTATTCACTAGTTAACGGCTGCTTTCCTACTGCCTGGAAAACAGCAAAAGTGGTACTGCTACCAAAGAAACCCCGCGTTAACTTCCTTAAACGAGCTACGTCCAATTAGTATCTTAACCAGTAATATCAAAGGTTGTAGAGAAATTAGTAAACCAGCAATTATACGACTATGTAAATCATAATAATATTATCCCTATTATTTAATCCGGTTTTTGTAAGCATCATCGTACTGTCAGTACGATACTCGAGGTAACAGATGGGATATTAAATTCAGTTGATAACTCTCAAGTTGCAGGTTAGTCCTCTTAAACCCAACCAAGGCTTTCGATCTAGTTAATCATAACCTGTTGTTGGCTAAACGAAGGTATTATAAATTCTCTGATACCGTTATAAACTGGATTGAAAGCTACTTACTACGCAAAAAGCAACAAGTATATCTTAGGACAGCTCAAAATCCCTTATCTTCGTCACTCGTTATAAACAAAGGAGTACCTCAAGGATCAATCTTGGGTCCCCTTTTATTTTCTATTTACATTGCTGACCTCATAGATTCCATTAAATACTCTACTGTGCATTGCTACGCGAATGACACACAACTTTGCATCATGTCACATCCACAAAATATTGAACAAACTGTAGAACTTGTTAATAGAGATTTGACCTCTATATCTGAATGTTGTACCGATAACGGTCATATCATCAATCCCAGTAAGTGTACATTTACAATTATAGGAACTTCACAACAGTTGAGTAAAATCAAGGCAGCGGATCTAAAAATAAAAATTATGGACACTTATATTTCTTACTCTACCCATTGAAAAGCTTAGGACCCACATAGGGTAAGGAACTAGTGTAATAAAGCTATTATTTTATTACGTCGCCTCTACAAAGCCAAAGACTTTTTATCTCAGTCTATGAAATTATATTTCATACAAGTTCTTGTTTTACTGTTATTAGACTACTGTGACGATGTATATGGACCATCTATCTCTATTTTCTCTGTAGTTTTAGAATTGTAAACACAGAACTCGTGTATTAGGTTTGCCTTTAGCTTACAGAAATCGGAATATATCCTACCAGTTCTAAATAGAAACGATATTTTAACAATGTCGAGAAGAAGATACCTGCGCTATAATTGTCTGATATATAAAATCCCTAAAACTCAATCCCCACAATATTTATATTGTAAATTTACAAAGCGATCACAAATTCAATCTCACGTTACGCGTAATAGTGAGAAATTCAATGTACAAACACTTAAACTGAAGCAAGTGCAGGGATAATTTTCTAGAGCAGGTCCGACAGTATGAAATACGATACCAAAAGCTCTCACGGAAATAGTCATTTAATTCATTTCGAAATTCATTAAAATCACATTTGATGAAATCCCAGCTACTGGCCTCTGGCACTTACGACATGTACAGTTTTATGTAACAACTTAGCTAAATCCAACAATACCGATACTTTTTATTGCATATGTGACTTGTTTATTTTCTGATTTATTCTTTTACTTGTACTTTTTATTTTTTCCGTTACTTTTGATGTATAATGTTTTATACTGTATTCTTTAGACAAAGGTTAGGTGGTAGAGCAGCCATAACTAAACCTCGCCCGCTTCAATAAAGACATTTTCATTTCATTTCATAATCACTCGTCAGAATGACTTTGTTTAAGGCCCAGTGTGTCTTAAGCGTGACTTCGTGTGTTAACGTTAAATCATAACCTGTCGATATAATAAGAGCTTTCTTCTATTTCAACTGTATGTAGTCAAAACGTTCAAATTTTCATAATAGGATTCGAGGTTTTTTGGTGAAACACCTCAAGTATTGCTACAAATGCAAAACTTGGTAATTACTATAAATTTATGTATTTTTGTGTGACGGAAGCCTTTGGAATCTGCACAAGTGACTTTCAAAGTTCAACATAAATAAATTCGGCATTAACTAAAAGCCGTCGACGAGCGTATTTTTGTACTTCGAATTACAGACCTCTCTATTAATTTAAATTTATCTTAGTCTTGACTGCTTTTTCACTTAATGGGAGAAGACTTACTAAACGAGACAATATATTTCGTTACTGTTTGTGGTATTCGAATTAAGAGTCTAGCGTTGATTTCGCTTTTCTGAATTCTACGTAGAACTGACAGTAAGCCAACAAATTATCTTCTATTTTAAACTCTTTCTCTTTTCAACTTTACAATCCTAAAATTATACTTGTGCTGCAGTGAGAGTAACGCGATGAATGTGAAACAAAAATGAATAATGAGTGTTTGATTTAAATATTTTTAAAATTATTATTTAATATCTTGTTCTCAGGATGGTGTTATTTACTCTTATACTTCTTGTTATTTTTTCGGGAAGTCTCACTGTAGGCAGTTTAAGGGCCTGACATATTGTCGTGTCGCTGCAGCAAGCATAAGAGTCAATTGACTGCAGCAATTTGAGGAGGAATAAGTCCATTGTCACTGAAATGGAGTTCATGATCTCCGACCTTATTCTGTTTCTATAAATTTACCTGCAGGCTGTAGGCGAAGCACAAATACTTCAAACAGAAAGATACCGAAGTGGATATTTAGCTTATGAGGAAGGAAACAAAAATATTAACGGGATTGAAATCAACATCAGGAGCACATTGTAAAAAGAGTTCTTATTCAGTTTACTTTAAGGTTAAATATTACCTAATATGTGTGAGGGAACATATTGAGTCTTAAAAATGTATTATTGGTTACTTCTTCTTCATATCCACATTTAGATTGTTTATGCTCCAAAGCCTATTAGTGATAGAGATGAAATGTTGAATCTCGAACTCCTAACTTTTGGTATATAATAATATCATATAGACCTGTTATGGAAAGGAACTGTATATTTTCAATCAGCTCCCCCACCAGAGATATATATCTGTGAAGTACGCACTTTTTTCACTTTTCTAAATTTTTAGTAATTTCTCTTTCTTAAAAAAGGAGGGGGAACACCTCTAAGGGTTGAAACTTAGTGAATGAACACTTATCCAGAAAACCTCACCTTCCTGATTATCTCTTCTGCAGAAATCGTCTGCTCAACTAGGAACTTTTAGCGCCATTGACCTATTTTTCACTCTGCCATACTCCATGGATGACAATGAATAATACATTGTCTTGTAGGCTACATTTGCCAACGATTTTGGTTTTTGTTCCACATCGATAGAACAACTACAGGCTGAAACATTTCAGATTCGGTAACCCCTTACAACACCACCACACGGCGCATCTTTGAAGAAGGGCAAAAAAGAGAGAGAGAGAGAAAAAAAAACTACCACTCGAAAACTAAAGTCATTACAAATAAAGGTTATTTTGAATTAACAACGTGGTATGATTACTGCACATCAAAAATCAGTTTTGATGTCAAGCAACGACTTATTCCTTTGTTGGACCGTTTGACATGGAGTTATCCATTTTGTAACAGTGTGGTGAAATTTGACAGAATTCTCAAGATTAAACAGCTCTCATTTTTGGAGGACAAAGGGTGTTACATATACGCCCTCTCATTCACTCACTCTTTGTTTATTTGTTTCTTTCTCATATGTATATCAACGAATATCTTCAAATAATAATAATCACTAATGCTAATCTTGAACAGGAAAATGTTATTAGTATGGATGGTGTAACACTTTGTAGTAAAGATGAATAAAAATTGACTGATATCTTATTTAAGTTATTCATAAGTATGAAACAAACAGGAATGGAACATTCAGTAGAGAAATGTAAAATTCAGTTTCTCCCATTTGGCACTAGGATATGAAGGAAATTGCAATGGACATAAAGAAGAAAAATATAAACAGCAATAGTAACTGTAAGAATCCAAATACAACTAAATCATGACAATCACCTTTGAGACTTTGTGAGAACTCTAAGAGTGGAAGTTGCAAGTTATTTAGAACATGAAATAAACGATAACGAAACTAATACGATAGAAGTTTGCCAATTCTTACAAGAAAAACGACTGGATTTGATTTGTGTAGCGTCACAAACAGACCTAGCCTGGATAAGACGTGGACATACAGTATAATGTGGACTCCGAACGACATGAGCTCCTGCCCGAAATTGAACCCAGGCCTTCCACGTCATAAACAGAGCAAGAAAAAACAAGGTAAGAGAGAAACAAATATGAACATATATCTAAAAGAAATCAAAAAAGGATACAGAATTAGAAAGAATGGTTACTGAATTGATGTTTACCGTCCTCGTTTAGCACAAAAACAACACAAGGCACAACGAACTACAGAAAGTAGAATCAGAATCTCTACTTGGGTTTGGATTTGAGCAGAGTACTTCCACTAGAAACCGCACGAGACGAAATATATGTACTGTGAAACGAAAAGGGAAGTGAACCGGATCTACACAAGGGTAAGTAAGACCTCTGTTAATTTTTCTTTAGAAACGTGAAAATTAAGGAACTGAAGAATGATACAAGAAGAGGTAGATGAATTTAAGGAACATTTAATTTCAATTTAAGAACGAAGATGGACATAAAACAACGTTTGAGATCACCAAAAATTGGAAAATAGAGGGGAAAAAATGTGTTGTGTACGTGTACAATCCGCAGCAAAAAACCTGCAACATGAGCATGTAACTTTGTTGTAAAACGACGAAGTCTTTTGTTCCAAAATAAATGTGCAGGGCAGGAGGCCGAGATTTCCTGGCGTGATTCGTGTCACTTGGACGTTATGTTGATTCCCTGCGCTGTTAGGCGTAGTTTCACAATAAACTTACATGCTTATTTGCAGGGTTTTTGCTGCTAACTGTACCTTAGTATTGTGTACTTTAAACAGAGAAAAATATACATGGCAACTAATGATCATCTTTAAGTTTTTGCAAAACTCTTACTGGCAAGAAGAAACCTGTAAGAAAGGCCAAAGCACAAAATATTGATTATTCTAGGGACTACTACTACTATAAAGGTGACCAAAAAAGTTTTGTCGCTTTTTCAACCATCACCTTCAAATACCGATATGTCACCTAAGACGTACCTGGAAGATCAAAAATAGTCCCCATCAGCATCGACGACCTTCTGCCAACGTTCTGGAAGGTAATGGAATTAATCGCAGTAGAACTTTGTAAGCCGTGAAGCGAAGAAGGTATCAACTGCATTGTGCACCTACCAGGGATTTGAACTGGCGTCCTCTAAGGTGATTGTCCAAGGAATGGAATATGCGATAATCGGACGGTGTAACAGCATTTCCCATCCAAGGTGTAGAATGGTGTCTCGGGTTATCCTAGCCGCGTAGGGCTTAGCGTTGTCCTGTAACAGAAGGACCCCTTTGGGATTCAGAAGTGTTGGCTTCAGAGCTTTGAGTTTTTCTTGAACACGGCTCAACTGCTGACAGCATACACTTGCATTGATGCTCTAACCAGCTGGTAGCAGGTCCCGTTGCACGATGGCGCGAGCAGTCCAAACACACAGAAGGACCTCCTTCCGGTACAGTGCTGGTTTCGGCTGTTTTGGAACCCGTTCATGGGTTGCTAACCAATAATGATGCCGTCGTGAAGCTTCGTACAAGATCCACTTCTCATCACATGAGAACATCCTGTCAAGAAATGGATTCTTCCTCAGACGACACAGCAAAGAAACAGGCAGTGACGGCGTAAGGGCGGGGCGAGCGTTGCCCCCGCCCCGGGCCCCACTTTGTGGGGGCCCCTGGACGATAGGTAAAAAATAATTACCAAAGAACCTTGTTAGCATGAGCTGTTCAAGGGCCTTCGAAGTTTATAATCCACAGCTTCCCTAAAACTAAACGCAAATATTACACCAAATAGCGGATGAAACAATAGAAATACCTGTCTAATAAACTAATCAGTGCCATATTTAGCTATAAGCTAAACAAACTATAGCTTAGGGCCTCATTCTCTCGGGAACCCGCAAACAAATTTAAAGAAAAAACTGAATTTAGATTAAAAATAAATAAATTAGAAGTTTTATTATTTTCGGGCCTCCCATAGAAATTTACAGGAAAAAGCTCTAAATATTGGTGAAAAATTGATAAAGTAAACGTTTCACGCTCTTGGGGGCTCCCA
Organism: Thermobia domestica; assembly: GCF_964235325.1. Classification (NCBI taxonomy): domain Eukaryota; kingdom Metazoa; phylum Arthropoda; class Insecta; order Zygentoma; family Lepismatidae; genus Thermobia; species Thermobia domestica. Next base: position 230,293,602 of record NC_137455.1, on the reverse strand, counting down.
AAGAAACTTAAAGGAAAAGGCTGCATGTATGTGAAATAATAATAAACGTGTCGCAACTTTGGGTTCCCCGAAAAATTAGGGGCAAGAAAAAAGCTGAATGTAGGTGAAAAATAAATAAAATACAAGTTTCATTCTGTTAGGGCCCCAAAGAAATTGATACGAAAAATGTATGTGGATTAAAATATGAATACAATAAAAGTTTCGCTCTGTTCAATAACTTTAGAGAAATTTAAAGGAAAAAGCTGAGGGTAGATTAAAATATAATGAAGAAAGTCGAAGTATATTGTGTTGTTTACATTCTAAGGTTTTATGATGCAAGTAATGGGGCCCCGTATGCTAGTTTACTTCCTAAAATACCACTATTTATTTATTTATTTATCAGTTCAAGAGAAGGACACAAAGAAGGGATCAACGTATACATAATGCTTTATTAGGGCACTAGCATTCTGTTGCTAACTAAAAGCTCTTTGGTGCAGACGCTATAGTCACTATTCCATTGCTTTCCTTCTGTCCTTTTTCTTTTGTTCTTTACAAGCCGAATTTTCAGAGAGAGAAACCATTTTGCTTAGCTGGTTTCCCCATTTTTGCTCTTGTTTTTTGGCGTATGAATTTACACTTCAGACCACAAATTTAGAGTGAAGAAAATGTTCAATACGAAAACAAGTGTTCAAATATTGAAAAGACTTCAGCACTATATTTAATTCAACTCCTGACTGTTCTCATGTGGAGCAGTTGTCACAAATCACTCGATTTGTTGACATACAACGTGATTCTGTTCAAGTTCGGGAAGCATTTATTGATTTCATCTCTGTGGAAGGAAAGACTGCTGAGAGTATTTCAGCTGAAATACTGAAGAAACTTCAACGTGATCGGCTTGATTTTAAGATTGCAGAGGTCAGTCTTATAATAATCAGGCTACAATGGCCGGGCAATATTCAGGTATTCAAACTCTGAGACGGAATTTTGGCCATTTTGTTCCTTGTTACAATAATCCATTGAATCTTGTGGCGTACATGCTTCACACGTTAATGTTCTGGCGGTCACTTTGTTTGGAGCAATGGAAAGTTTGTTTGCATTCTTCTCGAGATCTACTCACCGATGGAATGTCTTGCCAAAGCACGTAAAGATTGGTCTGAAATGTGAAAGTGACACAAGTTGGAGTTCAAAAGCAGAAGCTGTGAAGGCACTTTCCAGTCAATTGGATGAAGTAATTCATGTGTTGGAAGAACTGCGTGACACTTCCACTGAAACGCTTGATACTAAAGGAGATGCTGGTCTTCTTGTTGCATGCATCCAGTCCAGTCATTTAACTTTATTGCTTTACTGTATTTCTGGTCTGAAGTTCTCTCATATATTCTTTGGATCCAAAAATGCTTTCAATCTCAGGATATGAGTTTCAATCAAACTCTTATTCAGTTACAGAGCTTGGTTGACACCATTGATACCTGGAGACTTGAACTCGCCAGAAAATCTTATCCGCAGCTGAAGAAAGTTGCAGAGCATGGAACATAACTGTGGGTACACAGTAGGAGGAGATGCATGCCTGGAGAAGCAAAGAATGAACCCCTGACTACACAGACCGAAGTGAAGAGCTCTATCAATGAAATTGTAGATGAGATAAGACAACAAATGTATGATTATTTTACTCAGATGCACGACCTGAACGACAGATTTGGGTTCCTGTGTTCTATGGCCAACTTTGTGCAACAGCTAAATGATGAGAGGAAGAAAAGAATAAAGGAATGTCTATGACTGGGCGTTATTCTACCCGGATGACCTGGATGGCTTAGAATTATTTCAGGATTGCAAAGATATAATCCGTTCAATATGGTGTACTCAGAAAGCTAAGAGAACAACTTGACTTTTCTCCACAAGGCATCCTGAAATATGAATCTTCAATCGGGCTTGAAATTTACTAAAGATTGGCAACCGCTCTTCAGATTTTGATAACACTGCCTGTATATGTCGCATCATGTGGAAGGTCTTTCAGCAAAATGAAATTGATACAATCATACTTGCGTTCCACAATGAGTCAAGAAAGATTCACGAATCTGGGCATTCTTTCTATCAAAAATGAAATAGCATATACTTTGGATTTTGATAATATATTTGAGACTTTCGCAGCTACCAAAGCAAGGAAGGTAGTAGCATTCTGAATGCTGGTGGAACACTACTTTCGATAATAGTTCCACTAGCATATTAGCCAGTTTCATGTTTCAACTTAAGACAATAAAAATACAAAAGAACCAAAAGAGTAGTAAAAAGCAGTCAATATATGTCAATTGACTGGTGATATGTGGTAAGTAGAATGGTACAACCTGTAGTAGAATTCTGTGCTTACATATTTAATATATGATGTATTCCCAATTGTTCACTATATTCAGGATTTTTTCTTAGATTCTAATACTAAGTATGTTAGTAAGTAGTAATGGAAATAGTCACAAGTGACAGAATATAAACCTGACTGAATTATTAAATACAAATATAACCATAAAACAAGGATGAAATCTGGAAATAATAGAAAAAAAAAAGACAAGCAGGAGAGAAATATTCTAGTCCTTAAATATTCATTGGTCTTTCGGCAAAAAGGAGCGGGAGTAAAGAGATCGTACCTTATCACTGGAGAGAAAACTGAAGAAAGGAAAAAAAAAAAAAAAAAAGCAGGAGAGAAATCTATTCTTGCAATGATTTATTCGTAGTTCGGTTTTCAAAAAAAATGCTTAAGTATCGTGCATGATAACTGGAGAGAAACCGAATGTTCAAGTGAATGGGGATAATTGTAGGAGAAAAATATAATCAAATAAATCCTATGTAGCGTAAACTCAGACAGGTGAGAAACCATGAATAAACTTAACCATATGCGAAATTGCACAGGAGAAACACCAAAGGCGAGAACTGAACAAGAAAATTCTAGGAAACAGCTTACATTTAGAAATTGCATCGGTTATATTATTATTTGTAGTTTTTCCAATATTTGTTCATTGTTACGTTCTGTACGTAAATTTGTCTCTAAATGCATTATTAGGAGCATTACTTCGACTATTCCATCTCATTATAGCACGCGTTGAAACTAGGATAGCATAGGTGTAGGATACATTTTGGATTCTTTGTTGTTACGTTTTTTAAGATTACGTTATTTCTGTCGCCGATTGTAGTTTCCGTTGCATTTGTATCTCTAATCCTTTTTCTATCGTGTCTTTTGTTTAAAGATGAATAATAAAAAAATGCAATGATAGTCCTGGTCTAGTTTTATTTTTAGATGCCAGTCTGAAGGCGATTCTAAGCATTTAAAAAATAGATAGGGATTCTGGATGACATCCTCATTTATTTAATATATCCCAGATTTAGATGGTCTAAACACATACAGCAACGGGAAAGGAGGAGTAAACAGAAAGAATAATTGTACAAATGAATGTCAAAAATAGAAGTATATAAATTAATATTGTTCGAAAAGGCCCCCATCTACTTCACTGGTCCCGGGCCCCAGTTTGCCTTACGCCGCCACTGGAAACAGGTATCTGCTCGCGTTGCCTTATGGCCTGGAATCAAATCATGTGACACCCATCGACCTAACTTCTAGTGCTTTCCAAGTTAATGAAGTTGATGCCGAAAGGTTTCTCCATTCACACTGAATTGTAGTCCCACTTCCTCACATGTCTGACCACTGTTCGCCTAAATTCCTGCCTGAAGATCTTCATTTTGTATATGTGTTGATCTTCCGGCACATGGTGAGTCTTCGAGTGTTACGTCCTGTCCTTAAACTTGGCAAACCACCGCTGCACTGTCTATGCAGTCACGAACCCTCACCAAAGTCTGGAATATCTTCCGCCACGCTGCAGCGGCGTTTGACCCCCGTTTAAACTCGTACAGCATACATGCCCTTATGACGCTCTGTGGAAGTCTCGTGTTCACTCTGTCCTTACGCAAGTTCACGGTGTAACTTGACTGCCACAACCAGGTAATATGTTGGATATACCAACAACTGATCTTCGCCTTACCTCCATTCGCATTCAACTCACGGCGTGAGAGCCAATGGAACACGGACTTCCACAAAAATCGACAGAACTTTCTTGGTTACCTTTATACAGGGTTCGGCAGCGTTCATGGCGTAATTTGACTTGCGTAGTGCAATGACGTACTGCATGAATGCGCGCCAGCTCGTGCCACATTCGTGTAGTAATGAGCTGCCATTTCGAGTGTGACAGTGATATGAAGCGGTGGAGTGCACAGCATCGTGTCTTTGCTGTTGAAAGTTATTTCAAGAATAATGACTCTGTTATTGCTACCCAGCGTCAATTTCGGCAACATTTCAACTTGGGTCGTCATGTGAAAGTTCCAGATGGACGGACCATTGTGAGGTGGGTACTTGCATTTCGAACAACAGATTCTGTTTGCAATGGCAAACCGGGAAGAAGTGAAAGAGCTGTGTGGACACCACAAGCCATGGAAAATATTCGTGCTGCAATATTGCTTAACCCAAAAAGATCTGCTCGTCTCATTCGCAAACTGTGCATATGTCCGATCGCTCATTCAGGAGAATATTGCACGAAGATCTCCATTTTCACCCATATAAGCTGCAGATTGTTCAGGAAATTAGGCCTCGCGATTGGGTTTCAGGAGAAACATTCTGCTTAACCATGCGTGATCTCCTTCGCCAAAATCCACAAATGTTGCACACCATCCTGATGTCAGATGAAGCTCATTTCGAGTTATGTGGTTCAGTAAATACACAGAATATGCGTTTATGGAGTGGTGTAAACCCGGATGAACTGCACGCCAAGCCCCTGCACAGTTCTCGTGTCACAGTGTGGTATAGAGTTGCTTCCTTTGGGATTATTGGCCCTTACTTCTTTGAGGATGACAGTGATGTGGCTGTAACTGTCACCAGTGAACGCTACCTAAAGATGCTGCAAGACTTCGTTCTTCCCCAATTAGGTAATGATAGATGTGGATGTGGAAAAATTACGGTTTCAACAAGACGGAGCGACCTCGCTTACAGCCAGAATTTGCATGCATTTCTTGTGACAGACATTTCCTGGTAGAGTAATTTTCCGTTTTCATGACATTTCCAGGCCGCCTCGTTCACCTGATTTTTCATGTGCAGACTTTTTCTTTTGGGCTTACCTGAAGCAAGAAGTCTTCTGAACACTTTGTACCACCATTCCCGAGTTGAATGATCGCATCAGAACTGCCGTCGGCAATGTCCCAGGGAATACGTTATGCTAGACCATAGGCCAGACTTCAGACCACCATCCCCCCCCCCCCCTTGCGGATTTTTTGAAGACCTACATTTCTTAAAAGTATGATTATTAAGGTCTTTAAATCAAGTGGTCTCCATTTAATCCATTGGTGGACGTGTGTGTAAGTGACGTTTGACATTGAGTACTACCGGGGATCTACTGTAGCAACGTATTTGGATATAGATTTTATGTTCTCTGCTTGAGGATACTGACAATTTATGTACAATTGCAATAAAACACTTGACGTCATATTGTTTATTAACGATGTGTTACAGTATTACATCCATATATATATATATATATATATATATATATATATATAATTGTTTTAAAGGACTTGGGGCAATGAATCATAGTATTGGACTACTTTTAACCATGTGTTCTGTTAACTATTTTCAACTAAAGCTGCACATTAACGTTTTATCATTTAGTTCTTTTAGCATTGCTGTGAACTGTATGCTGCATAGATTCCTGTATGAATTTTTGCTTATTATTTCCTAGCTCAGCTTATATACTTACAGACTTCTGCTCATAGTTGCTGAGTGTATATGGTAGTTACACGTTCAATTAACTCATTGACTCTGTTTTTACAAACATTTTCTTTCTCTTTCAGGAACTGAACAAAACCAAAATGAGTGAATCTAAGAAACTAGATGAGAAACCTTTAAAACTTAAAGTGTGTAGAGTTTCCACCAGCAACCAACGAAAGTCTCAAGGACTGCATTGCATTATTCACTATTCTCAAAACAAATCAGATGTGAAAGTGAGAAGGCTATCTGATACAAGCTTCAAGAGAATTTTGGATTGTGCTAATATTCGACAGAACAAAGGACAAGCAAATGAAAAACTCTCAGAAATCTGTACTCAAGTGCCTACTAAATACTCTGCTAAGTTACATGGAACTCATTCTTGGTGTTACAAAAACTTTACAAATATATCGCGAATTCTGAAAAGAAAAAATACTGCAGCTAACAGTGCACATTCATGCCCCTCCAAAAAACGTCGCACATACGATGAAGGTGTACTATTTTCAAAGAACAAATGTATTTTTTGTGAAAAGAACAGAATAAGAAAAGCAGGAAAGGAAGAAATACTTGTCAAATGTGTTACTAAAACTGCCGAGGAAGCTATTAAAAAGGCAGCTGCAAGAAGAAATGATGAAGTGATATTGTTAAAAGTAAACGATGTTGACTTGGTAGCACGTGAAGCACATTGTCATCCATCATGCAGAAGGGACTATACACGACAAGACCGGCCTAAAATATCGGGAAAACAGAAAGAAGATCAAACTGCTCATAATAATGCATTTGAACACTTGTGTCAGTATGTAACAGATAGCATAATTAATGGCTTCAATGTTGAAAGGATGTCAATGCTGAAAGAACGCTATCTTCAATTCATGCTCGAGAACACACCTCAATTCTACAATGCTTCTTACAAAACTGACAAACTGAAAGCAAAACTACAGAAACGATTTGGTAGCCAAATACAGTTTTGGCAACCAAATTACAAATCTGACCTTGTTTACTCATCCTACCTGCCCAAAGGTCAAGCAGTGGAAACTGCATTTGAAATCGCAGCCTCTGATTCAAAGAGATTAGAAGAAGCAGCTTTAGTCCTAAGGAGAATCATTCAAAATGCCCACATGGAATCTCCAGTCATGCCATGGCCTCCTACTTCAGATTTTCTTCTGAGTAACAAAGTTCAGCCTCCTCAACTTCTTCAAGAATTTATGACATGCTTGATAACAGGTAAAAGAAATGAAGACTCCAGTAACAGGAATAAACGGTTAGTTTCTTCCCTTTCTCAAGATGTATGCCATGCTGTAACAAGGGGACAGTGGACCATGCCCAAACAATTGCTACTTGGCATGTCTGTCCGACACCTGACTGGAAGTGCAGAACTAATTACCATTATCAATCGGTTTGGTCACTGTGCATCATACTCAACACTGCTTGAACTAGAGACAGCAATGTGCAAGAGAGTCAATGAACATATGCATACCATTCCACCAACAATATCGACAGAAAATAATGTTGTTACTCATTTCTGTTGGGACAACTTTGATTTAAATGAGGAAACTCCATCAGGTTCAGGGACCACACACACAGCACATGGAATTATTATCCAAGAAGTATCAACAGACACAATAGTTAAACATACAATCACCACAGACAATTCCTCCAATGTCAAAAGTAAGGAAAGATCGATTACTAGTTTTCGGCTTGATATCGAACCTTGTTTCGTGAAAGAGAAAACCGAGCCACATCTAACTGTATGTAGGACAGAATCATCTAATGTCCAAGCTGTGTCAAAAGCAGAAGCATCTGACCTAGCCTGGTTGTTCTGCAGAGCCATAGTAAAGAATAATGATCAAACTGTTCCGGGGTGGGCTGGCTGGATATCTCTTACGGGAGGATCACAGAAGGATGAGGTTCAGTTGTCACGCATAGACTACATGCCCCCAGTGATGCAACCCATTACAGAAAATGCTACTGTTCAGCACATACTCGAACTATCTCAGAAAGCCACAAAAGAGGTGAATCAGCAACATACCATTGTGTGCTTTGACCTTGCGGTTGCAAAGAAAGCGTATTCACTTGTGTGGCAACAACCACAAAAATTCAGTGATATTATAGTCAGGCTTGGCACATTTCACACTTCATGCGCTTTTATGGGTGCCTTGGGAAAATATGTGAGGTGTAGTGGCTTTGAAGATATTCTGATAGAATCGGGAATTTGTGCCAGTGGTTCTATTGAAAAAGTGGTGTCAGGAAAGCACTACAGCCGAGCTCTCCGTGTCCACAAAATTGTCCTTGAAGCCCTCGAAAGACTGCTTTTGGAGAAATATGAGGCTACACATCCAATGGAAGAAGATGTAAATGTACTTTTACTTAAACTTGCTAAGGACCCATCCTATGAAAATCTTTCTGAGGTTCTTGCAAATGACGCCTGCAGGAAGAAGTTTGTCATGTATTCGGAGTTCAAGGATAAGATTCGTAGGGGAGAACTTGGGAAAACTGCACAAATGTGGATGCAGTACATGGACTATGTTTGGATCCTTCTCCAGTTTCACAGAGCAACAAAGGAAAACAATTTTGACCTTCATGTGTCTTCTCTGGAGGAGATGTGTGCACTTTTCTTCAGTTGTGACCACTTAAACTATGCAAGATACGCTACTGTGTATGTTTTAGATATGCTGAATTTGCAGCAGTCTCATCCAGGAGCAGAACATCTTCTTAGACAGAATGGCTTCAGCGTCAACCGATCTAGTGTTCCATCATCTAGAAATGCTGTGGATATAACTCTAGAACAAACATTAAATCGGCATGCAAAATCACATGGTGGCATAATTGGTTTTAGCAGGAATCATGCTGCATACTACAGATGGTGTATGACCAGGCACAATAGAGCAAGTTATCTTCAAGCAACTTTGGAAATGGCTGATATTGACACTTCAGAGAACTCCACACACAAAGACGTCAGACCAGCAGAAATTGCTCACAGTGAAGAGGACACATGTAAAGTCATTGAAACAATAAGTAACTTTTTGAATCCCTTCGATGTTGAGAACAAGGATATTCTATACTGCCTATCATCAGGTGCTCCAGCAACCAAAGCAATTGAGCAAGATCTCCTATCAGTGCATAAAGTGGGAAAAAATGCACACACCACATTTATTAAGGAGAGAATTGTTGACAAATCAAAGAGCTTTTATGCACCTATTACTAAACAAAAGCTCAATACGTTTGCAAACCTTGCTAAAGTTTCCAAGATATCTGGACCAGCCAATAAATTAAAGGAAGTAAGAGCAGAAAGAAATGTATTTGGGCAGCTTCTTGTTCTTGCTTTGCAGCATGATATTAGCATGGAAAGAGTTCTGAAATACCCTCTGGGTCCAGTACCATGGGCTTTGGCAACCAGTGATGGTACTCCTGTCAAGACAGATAAATCGCAACTTATGCACATGCTAGAAAAAGATTGTTACTTTGCAGACAGACCAAATGAAGAAAGTGTCATTTGCATTATAGACGGTAATGCTCTTTACCAAACTCAAAGCTCTCTGCCAAATACATTTGGAGAATTAGCAGAGATTATGTTCGAGCAGCTTTCCAAAGTACCTCGAGTTGATTTTGTGACAGATACATACAAGCCATTATCAATTAAAAGCTTAGAAAGGGCAAGAAGAGACTCAACTACAGGTCATGTAATAAGGGGAGAGCTGACAAAAGTTCCCAGAGATTGGAAAAAATTTCTATCATGTAATGAAAATAAACAAAGCTTGACACTGTTTCTGTTAAATGAGTGGAAGAAAGCCAAGTATTCAAGAAAGTTACAAAGAAGAAGGGTGTACTTTGTTTGTGAGTGTAAATGTATCTGTCTCACTTCTGCTGATGGTAAAGAAACAAGTGCAGTAGAAATTAAAGAACTTCAATCAAGCCAGGAAGAAGCAGATACAAGAATGATCCTTCATTGTTTGCATGTTGCTAAAAGTTCTCCTTCTGACAGTAAAATAATAGTTAGATCTCCAGATACTGATGTATTTGTTCTACTTTTGAACTTTGCACAGCGCATAGAACAGACAGTTCTGTTTGATACAGGTACTGGTAACAAGAGGCGTCTCATTAATGTGCACCTTGTCATTAATGAAGTTGGAAGGGAGATGTGTTCTGCACTGCCTGCACTTCATGCTTACACGAGTTGTGACACCACTAGTGCCTTTGTAAGGAAAGGTAAGAAAACACCATTGAAGACTCTCATGCAGCATCCAGACTACATTCAAACATTCCTCTCTCTTGGAAGAAGTGTTCCTTGCAGTGACTCCTTGTTTGAGCAATTGGAGCAATTTACGTGTATTATGTATGGTGGATCGGCTACAGGAGACATAAATAATCTTCGCTATGAAAAATTTCTACAGAGATTTAGTCCCAAACCTGGAACATTATTATCAGCTTACAGTGGGATAGACACAAGTCTCCTACCTCCTTGTAGGAATTCTCTAAGAATGCATGCAGAAAGGGCTAATTACCAGGCTTTCTTATGGTACAGTGCAGACAAAGCAGTTCCCAATATCCCACTACCTTCTGGCCATGGATGGAATGTTGTGAATGACCAGTTGGAAATTCAATGGACTGAAGGCGACCTAATGCCGCAAGAACTAGTAGAAGTGTTAATGGATGAATCAGAAACTTTTGATGAAGATGAGACTCCTGAACTTGTTGATTATAGTGATGTAATGTTTGATGCAGATCATTGACTGTATTTTTTACATTCAGCAGTTGAATTTCTATTGTTATATATTCACTAAAATATAACACAAGACAATAATTGAACATGAACCATATAACCGTATATATTTATCCATTACTAAATATCAAACATATTTTGAGAAGCAGTTTCTGTTATTTGACACAATGTTTCAAAATTAAAATTTGTAAGCTCTTAGTTTTTGTAAAACATGTAGGTAATATTTTGACATATAGGTAATATTTGTAACTGCCTGCAAACAAGATTTAAAAAATTCTTAATGAAAATTAATTTTTCCCTTGGATACCTTATATACAGGTAATCTACAGATTTTCCCTACCTCTCCATACTCACATTTCACCTAATGTTTTGATTTTTTGATGTTGTGTACATTAATGTGTACATATACATTGCGAACATTTTGTCTGCATACGAAGATGTTGCCAGTGGTTAGAATTTCTATTAAAACTTTTTTTCAAATTCTTGATTTTCTTCTTTTCTTCTTCTTCTTCTACGGGTTGGGCATATTGTGCCCAAAAATTGCTTTGTTGGAACCTGAGTTCCATAAGCTGTCCAGCGAGATATGGTTATCTCCTTGTCGATATTAGAAGAATGCCCCAAGCCGTCAACGTTATCTCTTATATTCTTTACTTTTATAATATAAGAGGTTTACGGTGGTATTAATTTGACGATGTATTTCTCCATGTGTATTACACCTACTGCCATGGTTTTTTGATATGTTATACACGAATGAATAGATTATATATTTCAAGGATTTTGTTTGCGTACAACGGTTGTAAGTGTTGCTAACTGCCTTCGATTTAAGAAAAAACATTTTTTTTCGAATTCTTGGTTTCGATCTTCTTCTTCTTCTTCTATGGATTGGGTGCATTGCACACAAAGGTTACTTAGTTGGAATATGTGTTCCATAAGCTTTCCAACGAGGTATGATTCATGTTCATGTGTCAATTAGGAGGGCAACTAGAGCCGGTAATATGAGGGTCTACAATTTTCGTAAAATCCCTGGTAATTTCCTTGATCACATTTTGAAAACTGCCCCCAATTATTCACTCCACTAATATTCTGCTTGCAGACCGGCCGATTTCGCTTATTTAGACATTACTTTAACTAAAAAACATTGTCTCCAAAAATCCGCAAGGGGGGGGGGGAGGATTTCAGTATCTGGCCCATGGTCTATGCCGAGTTATGGAATGCTTCCAACGCCGCCTAGATGACTGTGTTGTGCAGAGGGGGCATTATTTGACTGGAGTCATACTCAAAAAGTAATCCACGCAATGGAAAATGACTTACACATTAGTAAATGGCATACCTTTAACTATTAATTGACATAAGAGGTAATAAATTACAGTTAGTGCTTGATGGTGTGTTTTTAATATCCTAGTATGAACGCTGGCCGCGTCCTGTATTATTATTATTATATTATTAAAGCTTTTCAACCATAGTTAGATGTAAGAATGGTTTCATTGATTTGATTTAAAATTAAAGCGTAGCATGTATGTTTGTGTCCCATGAAAAATCCTGGGAGCTTTCAAAAACTACGACGCTCATAATGGCACTCATTATTGTAAGCGAAGTTAATGAACTTTTACCTACTTGACAGATATATGATAAAATTAAACATACAGTTACATAGACATGCACATATTCTTTTGATGCATTCCGCGTTAAGAAAGGGAAAAAACAAAATCAAAGTCAGTCTCAAAAATAGCTGTATCGTTCTTATACGCTTCCTTTTAGTTAGCAGTCAATTATACACAAAGGAAAAATAAGACAATATAATAAATCGACTAAAAGTAATTTAATATCAATTCTTATAAAAAGTATTTAGTATTTTGCGCACGAAATGGCATTACTGTACCATATCTCAGAAATATGAGTCGCAGCGGGTCAGGCCTAATGTCACGTGAAAACTAAAAGCTAGTACATGCGCAGTAAGTGATGAAATTCTTATACCCAGGCGTAAAGAACTGCACCATGCGGATTTGTAAATTTTCTCGAAAACTGCGCTACATTTACGATTTTATTTCGATGAAGAAGCAGAAGCTGCGCATGATACGTTATAAAAACCGACACTCAGAAGAAGTTTCGAAGTCCAACACGCTCCTCGCCGTAGGCGACCAATCACAGAAAAGGTCAATCACAAAATTATATTCTGGCGAAAGTGCAGCAAGATCGGTAAGTAATTATGATATCGCCAATGATCTAAACATCCATCACTAAACAGTATTAAAGAACTTGGAGAAACTATTTAAAAAAAAAAAAAAAAGAATTTCTAGTTTGGATGCCATATGATCTGAATCAAATACACTTATTCGATCTACTAGAACTTAACGAAATCGAACCATTTTCGAAGCGGTTCGCCATGATTGGTAAAACGTAGATACTCTACGACAACAATGTGCGAAGAAACATCGTGGTCGAAGTGAAGAGACGCTCCACGGTGTTTGGGAAAATCTACATAAGCACCTAGGAAGGTTATGCCGTGCGTTTGGTGGAACTGAAAGGGCATCGTGCGTCACGAACTGCTGCCAAATGGCAGAATCAATAGACTCGAACCTATATTGTCGACTATAAGCACGAATGCACCTAACAATTAAAACAGTTAAACTGGTCAATAGAAATGGTGTAATATACCATGCTGAGTACCCCAGACTGCATACATCTTTAATGACGCATCAAAAATATGGGAGAACTTCGCTAGGAGGTTTCAATGCATTCACCGTTTAGCCTGGACCTGGCACCATCAGATCATTATTTGTTTCCGTCTCTGCAGAACTCGTGGATGGTGTTAAATTGGTTTTAAAAGAAGCCTGTGAGAACTACATATAACAATATTTTGACCAGAAAGTAGAGCAATTGTGAAGTGACTGGATTACGGGTTCAAGGAAAAAATGCAGAAGGTTACCGCACAAAATGAGGATATACGGTTTTATAACATTATTTTGAAACCACAATTGATGTACTCTAAATTTGGCCTCCAAAGGCTAAATACTTTTTAGATAATCTGATATACAGTGATAACCAGTTGACTTAGAGACACCTAGCTAATACCGTGTAGCATTACCTTTCACTCTGATAACGGCAGCTACTCGCCACACTATAGACTGCACGAAATGCTTAAAGTGTTATTGTGGCATCTCAACCCATATCTGCTGCGAAGTCTGCCACAGAGCACGCAGGTTGGTCGGAAGAGGGTTCACTAAACTAAGGCGTCGTTCCATGGCGCCCCAGGTGTGTTCGATGGGATTGGGGTCCGGTGACCATGATGGCCAGGGAAGTGTTGCCAGATCAGAGGAGTGCTCATCAAACCAATCTACTGCAATCCTAGAGCGGTGGGCCGGCGCACTGTCCTTCTGAAAGATGAGGTCACCATCCGGATGTTGCAGCCAAGCAAATGGCAGGACATGGTCATCCAGAAGATCGCGGTAGAGGGAACGTGTCACTCGTGTTCGGGGACCCTTTTCAGTCCACGTAAACATGCCCCAGATGAGAATACCTCCACCATCGGCCTACATAGTTCTCTTTTGGTACGATGGATCCACTGCCTCGTGTAGTTGGCGACGCACACGTACCCGTGTGACTTACCTGTCCAGGCAACTTTTTTCCACATTTCCACGGTCCGGTGGCGGTGGTTTTTTTTGCCCATGCTAGACGTTGCTTCCTGTGTTGTGTGGTTAGAAGGGGTGCTCGCATGCGCCGATAGTTTCTGTATCCCATGGCGAGAGGTGGTTGTGGATTTTGTGGCTGTTAGCACGGCGTTGTTGTTCTGCATTGAACCTCTTTAGTGATTTGACGCACTGTGATCGTCTATCGGCTGCTACGATGCCGGCCATTCGGCACCTACTCCTGTCGTCGACACGCCCCTGACCACGGCAGTTCGCTTTCGCGAGTGCGGTTTTACCGGAAGTCACGTACTCACGATACACTCTTGACACAGTTCCCTTTGAAAATCCGGGTGTCGCAGTCACTTCCGAAATCGAGCCACCCAGTCGTATGGCCCCTACGATTTGGCCACGTTCAAATACACTCAAGTCCTTTGCTTTCACCATCACACACTGCATTAACACGGAAACCAAGCGAGGAAGCACACAGCAGTAGTACACGCGCGATTCAGTTTCATTCAAATGCACTGGTAGAACCTCTGCAAGGCGGTTTCTGCAACTTTCTGCTGTGTCTAGTTCAACTGGTGATCAGTGTATAATATCAAAAATAGATTCCTTTTTTCATAATTGTTACAAATAACTCATTTATGAGATTTTATTTAATTATATATATAACTATTATAAGTTAACTTGTTTAGAAATTCAAGATGTTCGGATCACTATGATTGTTACCTTTTATGTAAAAGCTTGTTTTAAAAAAATGCCATAGACACTGCTTCGAAAATTCATTTTTTGGGCACTTCGTATCTTCATTTGGAGCCAATGTACTAGAATTTCGTATATTCAAATGTCAGAATATAGTCTTTTAAAGCAAGGTGGGTGGCCAAATTTCCTTAAGCAAGACTACAATGGGAATCCTTGTATATCATATGATACAGTTTAAACGTTGCAAACCCCCTATTTAACGAAATTTAATTAAGTCTGAAAAGAGAATACCAGATGTTCGCATTATATAAATAATTCACTGATTTAAAATATTATTATTACTAACCTGCACCGTTAGGCCTGGAGAATTTTGTGGGCTAGGTCTACTGAGAGGTTGAGGACTTCGATATGTGTTCAACGAATTCAAGTGTTGCTGAAACGAACATGTATCAACAAAAAGCATTCAGCACATATAGCCTGTAATATGCAGAATGGAAACTATAAAAGTATTTTGTATTAATGGCAACCATGAACCTTTCTTCAACATGCATGACCAAAATGCATTAATAAAACAAATTGTGTAACTCCGATAATATAAAATACGTTCTGCAAAAATAATCGACACCTCTCTTCTATGTTATTAAGTGACCTTTGAAATTAAAAATAGATCTCAAATTTAGTACCTCATCGGCAAAGTGGAGCATTATATCTCTCAAAAAGAAGTACCTGGACACTATACTTTCAACTCAGAAAATAGTTGTCAAATATTGTTGTAAACTTCGACGCTCGCCTTATAACTGTTCCAATTTTAAGTAAGATTTTATTTCGTATACCAGAGTAAAAATTCAGTAATTTTATCGGATTTCTACGAAGTCTTTTAATGTGTTTCGTTTTAGTAGTGTTTTGTATTCTATAACACTACCACCTGGTGACGAAAAGTCGAACAAAAAAGAAAAAGGAATAGTATATTGTCATTCTCATAAGAAAACAATTGTGTGTCACGTGATATACAAAACTGCAAGTCATTTATTTTATCAAATGTTGACTACGAAATAGTAATCTCAAACCAATGTGTAGAGTAAGTTGAATTTGATAAAAAAGAAACTAATCAGGTTCATGGTAATATACAAATAATTTTAGAAAAAATTATAAAATAGAAACCTTACCCAGTGTTAACGATCTTTATTTTGTTTTAATTATGTAAATTGATACACTGACGATTTGCAGAACTCAACAGAGTGAGTAGCTGCGAGATAATTCTCAACTTGCGCAGTAGTGGAGTTTTGTCCACGCAAATGTGCAGAGACGTATCTGAACGTTTCGTTAGAAACAAAGAACCAAGTTACCTGCTAAGAAAAGTTACAGAAGATGGATTTAAAACATCACAAAAATACTAGGGGAAGGCGTTGACCTGTGAACACTTTTAGAGTCTTCGAAATTTTGGTGCTAATATTCAGCACTTTTTCCCCAATTTTTGTCGTATATTTGAAGTGCCATCTCTTTGCTATCCGATAGGATGATTTTTAAACGTGTTACATAATTACAGTAGCTTTTGTAGAATATAACAAGAGCATATCCGTTTGGTTCACAGGTACATTATGGTCGTGTACAACTGAACAGACCCTCTTGTATCTTTGAACAAAGTGGTAATTACAACGTTTCTCAGGCAATAATGTTAAAAGAAGCCATAAATATTAACAGTTATAAATTGCAATAAAAGGTTTAGTTATAAAAAGTACCCCACAATTTAAATTTTATCAATTTAATTAAAAATTGAAGAGAAGTTCTAGCAAAAACTTGTGAAAAATAAAGTTGAGCATATTGTAAAACTTTGTGTATTTTTGTCTCATATATATAGGAAGAGGTAGAGCTGTTAATAAAAAGAGCGTCCGGAATCGACTCCCACTACCAGTATTTTTATTTATAAAAAGTTCCTCTATAAAAGTATTTTTACAAAATACTATACAAATTGATTTCTCTATAATCAGGGTGAGTATAGGTGGTCTTTGACCGTAAGGTCGCAGACAGGATCTCCAACAGAGCCCCGTAGCAGGCTAAGAGGAGTGGAATTAAGGAACCAATGCTCCGTAGCAAGCAGAGGCGGGTTAAGTCGCCAACAGAGCCCCGTAGCAGGGTAAGCCAGGAGATAGGATAGGCGTAGTTCCGTAGCAGACTAGAGGCCTGGGGTTAGGTTACTCTAAGAGTCCCGTAGCAGACTAAAGGAAGGTCACCAAAAAACTGGTACTGAGCTGGATTCTTCTGTCCAATTTATAGCGTCTCTTGGGTGGCGGTGGCGCTGCTGCTTCTGCTCCGTGGGAGGGGTAAACGTCATCTGCAGGTGATTGCAGGTCCCCCTGATGGAAGTTCCTCTTGATGAAGCACGAGGTGGTGTTTATAAACACTTGATGCGTAGATTTGTTTGTAAACAATTTCACATGGGATATTACAATATACAACTCTTAACATTATGTTATACAATAAGCGAATATATAGAAACTACTTATGATTAATAATTTTATATCCTAACCTAACCTATATAAAATATATCAATTGTTTTAACTACTTACATTGTGTAGCTTTAAACAGTATTAATTATCGTTCAAAGGTACACGCTGCATTAATGTTTATAGGTACAAGAGAGTCACCATTACGAAAAAAAGTTCTCCACTAGCTTAAATATTGAACAGAGTTAAAACTAAAAATATTACTGTATTCACCAATGATTCTACTCCAAGTTTGGACAAAAAAATATCACAAGTTGCGAAAACCGAAGAGCATAAAACTCAAAAGGTACTACAAAAAATCTTCGTTTTGGGGGTGAAAAAATTTAAAGGAACATTACTCGGCACCACACTCAGTAAACAACAGCCAAACGCGTTTGTAGTGCTTTTATCATTTAATCTTTCAAACGAATTTTAATCACTTCATCTAGATAGCTGTGAATTCGAGAAAAGCACAGATGTTCAAAGGTACATTGTTTCAAAAGTACAACGCCTTCCCCTAGTTATATTATCGATTGCTTAGGACATTAATACTAGTCACAGTGTGTGTTTTTACGTTCGTGCGCGGTGTCCACGAATGGGCACGCACGGAGCAGTCTACGAACTTACGATAAGTATAATAGTTTTTACTTTTAAAGTATGTAATATCCAGATATGTTCTTGGTGTATCGTCCAATAAATAGCTGAAAAAGGAAAATAATATTTAATTTCAAATACTTTCAGCTAATTATTGTAATTTAAGTATTAATGCATGTAGAGACGATGTCGTGTAGATAGATAAGAATGAGTATTTCATCTACTTATTCTCGTCTAGGTAGTCACTAGAACGTCTAACGGTTGTAGTCTCCAGAATCTTGGCATTAACGAGTTGAGTTGGTTCCTACAGACGTCATCACACAGCAAGGACTTGCTTCATATGGTCGTCCTTTCCTGGCATTTTTACTGTTAGTACAAGGCTAATTGTTAGGGGCAAGGATGAAGGGCTGAGCACAGCCCGTGTTCCATAAGTGATAACTAGTTCCCAATTGGTCTGGGAAGAGAAAAGTCAATATACTAATATTTGACGTTCCCTTCAAGGACTTTACAATCGAGAAAGGGTCTGTGTGCGTTACGACACTCAGAATACTTTTGTAAACCAAGATATGCTCGTATGCGCTGCAATGAGGGTGATTAAATATTGTTGAAATTTGTAGCGTTCTTGTGTACTGAATAGTTCAAAATACTGGCAGGAAGTGAGAATTTAACTTTGCATGGCTATTAATGAAATCGAAACTTCTAACGCGCAAGAATAAAAAAATTTAGTGCAACAGGTTGAAAGGTCTTCTAATAAAGTAATGAGTAAAATGGAAGAATGTTTTCAAATACTGTCAACAGATTAAAAAAAAAAAAAAAAAAAAAATACAGAGCGAAGTAGACAAGGTAGGTAGTACTTGCAGCGATAACTTTGAAAAACTTTCTATTCTATACCAAGAGAAATTAAGTGTGCTAGAAAAAGTAATAAATAAGGTTAAAGATATTGTAAATAGTAATGAAAGTGAAATTTGTTCTATCGACACTAAACTCTGTCAGTTGGAAAATCATGTAAGCGAAACTGAAGAAGGTGCCTTTACCAGAACCAAAGTTAAAGATCTACGTTCTTGTTTAAATGTAGTTAATAACGAAGTTACTAGTGTTCAAAATAAGGCATAAGAACAAGAAGTTCGAGTAGGCAAATTAGATTAAGATGTTCTTGAAATTTATGGAACATTTTTTTTTTTTTTTTAATTTGAGAAGTTTCCCAGCGAACTCAGGCTATAACTGATGGCGTAAAAGCTGACGTAAAAAGCAACATTCATTATGTTAATCAAGAAGTAAGAAACTTGCGTGAAATTATGATGGAAAATCAAATTATGTTATCCACGTTTGTAGGTCACATGAATTCAGAAAGTGAGATTAAAAAGAAAAAAGTAGAAACTAGTGAACGTAGAAGTACTATTCCCTTTCATGAATATGATGTTAGTACTGTGTTGAGCGATAACGACTTGTCTATTTCTCACAGTGAGAGTAGTTCGGTTGTTGTAAAATCAGTAAAAAGAAAAGAAGAAAGAAAGGTTGTAGCTAAGTTGCGTGATTTGGATTTCGTTGAAAAAATTTCTGGTCACGAAAATCAATTAACAGCTACAGCATTTTAACGTAAATCTGAAGATTATGCTTCACTCATGTTTATCTCTACTAGCCAGTATTTAGATGTCATGAAATTCTTGTTAACTGGCTCAGTACATAATTGGTATGTGAATAATTGTGGATTCTTCACTTTTACGATGAGTTCGTTGCCTTCTTCAAATCTGAGTTTAAAACCGAACAGGAGCGCTTCAACTCTGAGTTTGAAACCGAACAGGAGCGCGCTAACAAACTAATGGTGTTACAATATAAAACCTTACAATCCAGAAGTCGATGGAAGTGTGAGCAATTTTGTGCCGTATAAGTGTAATAAAATATAAGAGGTAGATCCCGACATAAAGATATCACTAGCTATTAGCATGATTTTGAATTTACCTAGTCGTACCACAAATACTGAGACAACGCTGAAAGTGAATTTTTATGAAAGTGTTAAAGATACTTTAATATTCTTATTGCAAAGATTACTTACAAGTCTAACGAACACACAGCACCAATTACTTTTCAAAATGGCCGCCTTTTGCCTTTCACAGTCCTTAAGTCTCACCGTCCACTCATCTATTGCATTACGCACTGTCTCTATAGACAAATCTGCCACCGCCTTCACCAGGGAACGCTTCAGGCTCTTCTTATGCCCTCAAGCATTGATCACAACTTGTAGCACAACGGGTTCAAGTCAGGGCTGCTAGCAGGCCAATCATCTGGAGCAATAAAGTCCGGGACATTTCCCGTGAGCCACTCCTGTGTAGAATGTGCCTTTTGGGTTGGTGTGGAATCCTGTTGGATGGTCCAATGTTGGTTCCTGAACGAAGCATCACTCAAAGGCTTTACAGCAGAGTTCAAAACAGTATTTTTTACACTCTAGTTGACGTTTTCACTCCTTTTTCACAAAAATACAACTTGATGGTGCCATCATACGCTATTCCCCACTAAATGATGACTGAGGCCGGATGATGACTCCTTTGGATCTTCGGGGTTTCCTCCCGAGCCTCATGGGAAGTTGCAGCAAACACTTGGTCATTTTGTCGATTGAAAACTTCCTTAATGTAGAATGTCTTTTCACCTGTGAAAAGAACTCTCCTTGCTCATTGTTTGCTAACGCTGTAATAGGGGTTTTGCTTTTGTCACCTTGTGCTCTTTCAGACGTGCTTTGACGAAGTAACCTGTACTTCGCCGGTAAACCTTCAACCCCAAGTCACTTCTTAACACACTAGAATGATATTTGGAAATGTTCAGCTCACGGGAAAGCACAGACTGCTTTCGTACAAGATTTTTGCGAATATGGATGGCCACTGCTTGCACTAACTTTTTGGTTCTTATGTTGCGTGAGCGGCCTTGCTTTGGGGGATTGTCGACTGTCCCAGTCTCCGTGAATCGCTTGATAACCCGATACACGAAAGATTTGCTAATATTCAACTTTTTAAGTGTTGTGAATATCACGGGAGCTGATTGGCCCACTTTATGAAGAGCTATCATTGCCACACGATTTTCATAATTGACCCACTCCATAGCTACACTTTCGCGAACACACTTCTCTATGACAGCTCAACTCACAATGGCCCATTATACACTACTGCACAGGTGGGTTGACCGCAACTTTGAAAACCGGATGTAACCCTGCGTCAGACTTGTATCAGTATTGTAATATGCCATTACAGTCTAATGTGATGACATTTTTAATAGGAGGGTGCCCGAAATTTTTTGCACCGACTGTACTTGACGTTTAACAAAAAATTTCTGGCTGTTCATATAATTCGTAATTTTGTTTGTTATTCTATTTCAAATTAACATGGAAAGCTGTAAAATATTCATTAGGAATTATAGTTTTGGGAATCAATATCTTTATTTATATATTAAATTAGTTATAAGTCTTGTATATGGATATGTAAATGGATTATTACAATTCTTATGGTGTCAGTGCGATCTGAAAATATAGGTCCACCATTGGACGGAAATTTTCGAATAAATAACCAATCTAAAATTCGGCAGAATTTTCTGGACCACCCTTCATCTCTCTTTTAGATATCTAGGTCCTTCTGAAATCTAGTTTAATCCAGATTTTACCAAATTTTATTCGTTTGAAAGCCTTACCGCCAAAAATGCTTTGTTTTGATTGGAGGATTCACCCACGCTATGATGTTAGAGCGCGATTATTCCCATTCCCTGCCTAGAATTTGGCTGAAGACACCAGATCCAGATCTTCCCAGCTCAGAAAAGTAGAAATGAGCTAGAAAAGCTGCATTAACAAGGTAAATTTAGTTTGATAATTGAATAAATACCATCCAGGAAGCTATGGAGCCATAATTTGCTAAATTTCACAGTAAAAAACCGGACTGAAGAGCTGAAAATAGGAAGTGTAATTCAGTGACGACATGTTTTGCCGATATCATTAGTGATGGACAGGTTCTACGAAGTGCATCAGTTTGCTAGTTGTTCTTAAATATCCACAGACAGTTTCAGAAGATTAGTGTTTTCTCCCTTAAAATATTTTTATCCTTAAAATTATTCCTTTTAGAGTTACGTAAGGCCTGCCCCACTGCCGTTTGTGTTCGTGTATGTAGTGAATGTGATTTCTTTTTGTACTTATTTAGTAGTAACATGGCGGTATTTAATTTCGTTGTAGTTAGGATAGTGATCATAATGCACGTGTAAAGTTTCAAGAGGGCTCCTGTCTACTCCCAACTTGAGGGTACGGCTTCCAGCAGGGATGGGTTGAACGTATAGTTGTCATAAGGTTCTTTTCCCTTCAGGAAAGGGGCCTATATATTTTCCAATAAATAGTTTGGGTATTAACTAAACAGGTTGAATTAAGAATGTCATTTAGTGAATACAAGGGCCAATTGGCCCTGTTCCTTTCTTTCCCTTTCCTTTCATAAACCGATAGAGCCGATTTTAAAGAAAATGGTGAAATCTGAATGTTGTTTATGTGAGTAAGTAGTAATGATTAATATGTATTATAACATGTATTAATGTAGTTTGTAGTTATGGATGTGGCATGTATGTGTTTGTAATGTAGTATCAGTAGTAGCAATTGTAGTTAAGTGATGAAAGAGTGTGTGAAATAATGAAGTATGGACAGTGTATCATTCGCATTCGATCAATATCTAAACGCAACATATCAATCTATAGTAATATCAGAAAAAAGAGTGTCATAGTATCAAAATTCCGTGTACAAGGTCACATTCAGTGGTTCAAGGGTTGATCATATCGTCGCTAGCCCCCTAGTGTCAAAAGTCAGTACTAACCGTCATTCTTATGTCGATGCTCTTAGTGATTTAGTTTCCATGGAATTGACCTTTGTTTTCGAAATAAAACCTAGTAAATATAATTCCCAGCCCAAATGCATATACAGTTAGGTTAAGTGATCCAAAATTAATATTTTCTGAAAATTACAACATTCTACTTAGTCTAGAAATCGAAATATTTAAGTAAACAAACAATACGTAAATTCTTAACAGAAGTCGGGCGATATGATGCTAGTTTTTCGCTTTAAAATTATATTAAATGTTCATTTTTTTTTCTTCTGTGGCTGCAGAATAATTTCATTGTTGTCAGAATTTTATAAAATTAAATAATATCGTGGAGAACTCTACTTTCTGTGAACATACATATTTCTTTTTTTACATGAAGCTACGAAGTATAACATAGTATTGTTTGCGTGGTAAGGGAGTCTTGAGTTCGAGGGATGTTTTGTGTGGTGGCCGGAACGTGTAATGTTGGCAATGATTTATAGATTTAGAAGTATATGACGAAGTGTGCATATAGTCTGGGTGTAGTTAAAGAAATAGGGTGTTTATGAAATACGAAGTTGTAATAAAAGAATAAAATGATAGTATGAATATATTGTGAAACGAAATGAATGAGAGAACACCCATATACATAGATATACATATATATATAGATATATATATATAAGCCCAGTTATGATTAGTCGCGTTTCGGTACAAAGAATAGATATATATATATTATGTGTAGCTATCCACATCTCGGGTTCTGGCCCCTACGCCGGAGCATCCTGCGAACATGTGGGTGAGATATTGCCGGACTATGTTAGTGCTTAATAGCTTAATTTGTTATTGCAGTCGTATTCGTTCATAATAATCTCGTTTAATAATATTTGTAGCATCATATAATCGCTGACTGGACATATTTAATAATCAATTATGTAAACACAATAGTTGTTACACATCGGGGCTGTAGTGAATTATATTTTTCGGTCGGTTTTAAAATAGAATATCCTGCTCCGTGAGATTTTTTTTTCTTTCTTCACGTTACCTACTCGGGCTAGCTTACAATATTCATGGAGGCGACAGCTCTGACAGGGTTACAGAATCAAAACAATTAGTTATTGAAATTTATTTTCCCGTACCCAGGCATCGACCCCTCCCCCCTTGAATATTTTCGTTTTCTTTTCTTAGTTTTCAAACTAGATAGTGATGGAAATTAATCGATGCCTCAGAATTTAGCGCATTCTGCAAAGGGGAGCTATCGGTGAAGTTTGGCAATCCAAAATTCAGTTTATTTAATTTTTTTTTAATTTTGGCAAATCACTAATTAGGGACACCTTAGCTATTTTTTTTCCCTCTAATTTTATTACTATTCTGGATTCTTTTACCTTCCGAGAGGTCGGATGATTTTTTTTTCCTTTTGAAATTCTAAATTAGCGCCTTCTCTAACCTTCCGGGGGATTCCGGGATCTTCAAGGACTCAACCGGATACAGCGAGGAGGGGAATTTCCTTAAAGCTTTCGTCTTTCTGAAAATTCCCTTGCGGGCACAGACTAGTTGTGTGTTTGGAGATAACCTTTGAGTTTACGTATTTAAGTAAACCAACCTTTTTTGGCATAAAAGAGAATATTTGATTATAGTATGCTGTATACGTAAATTCGACCACTTATCTTTCGTAGTTGAAGTGTTCTGTCTCCTCTCTTTTTACCTATACTTCTACTTCTTCTCTAGAGTTTTTTTTTTAATTTCAACCTCCCCCCCCCGATTTTGAACTTGTCGCTTACGATTTATTTAACGTACAACTCTGATCTAAAATTACCAGCTGAGACGTTGCAAGACACAATTCATGGATAGAGTAGATAATGATTGGGTCCTCCATCACATTTTGACCTATTGCCTAAATGAATAACGACTTCATATTTGACGACACTTCAATTACGTTCTTTCACCGACGTCCCTCTAAGTTTTTTTTTATCCATTGGTCACTTTCCTTTCTGTTTTAGTTTTCGTTTATCCTTAGTTAACCTGGGCCCAGAAATTGTATTTTGGTTTATCTATTTGGTCTAGGAATTAATTCGTGCGGTTTTTAATAAAAATTGAAGCTTTATTTCAAAAACAAAGTAAATGAATACGTTAACAAAAATGTCCATCGCTAGCCACTACTTTCTCCCATCTTTCAGGCAATTTACGGATTCCGTGTCGAAAGAATTCCTCATCTTTTGACGCAATCTAATCAAAGATCCATTTTTCGATATTTTCTGAAGAAGTGAACCGCTGTCCAATCAAATCGTTATTCATGCAATCGATCAAGTAGTAGTCAGACGGAGCAGTGTCTGGTGAATATCGCGGGTGGAGTAACACTTTCCATCCGACATTTTCCAAATAGGTTTTGACCGGTTTTGCGACATGTGGTCGAGCGTTATCATCTTGATAAATAAGTTTATTATGCCTGTTATTCCATTCTGGTCGTTTTCAGGCCAGAGCTTGCTTCAAACGCATTAATTGTTGTCGATAGCGGTGTCCATTAATAGTTTCACCAAGTTTCAGAAGTTCATAGTACACCACACGTTTCAAATCCCACCATATATACAGCATAACCTTTGCACAATGAATATCTCGTTTCGGTTGTGAAGGACCTGGTTCACCTTGCTTCACCCAGGCCTTTTTTCGTTTAGGATTCTCGTAGTGAATCCACTTCTCATCACCAGTTACAATTCGATGCAAAAATCCCTTCCTTTTCTGTCTTTGAAGCAGCAATTCACAAACGGTTTTTCTTCTTTCAACGTCTTTCTTTTCAATTCATGTGAAACCCAATAAGACATCTTTTGAATCATTCCTATGGCTTTGAGACGTTTGGAAACTGTTGTTTGCTCAACTCCAAATGCTTCTGCAAGTTCGTCCTGCGTTTGACACC
Organism: Thermobia domestica; assembly: GCF_964235325.1. Classification (NCBI taxonomy): domain Eukaryota; kingdom Metazoa; phylum Arthropoda; class Insecta; order Zygentoma; family Lepismatidae; genus Thermobia; species Thermobia domestica. The sequence goes on along the minus strand of NC_137455.1, from coordinate 230,267,988 downwards.
AATCCTGATCAAGCAATGCTCTCAATTCTTCATCTTCAAATTCTTTTGGCTGTCCAAATTGCTTTTGGTCTTCCAAGCTGAAATCACCACCTTTAAACCGTGCAAACCACTTCTGACACGTTCGCTCAGCTAGAGTATGGTCACCAAACACTTCCACTAAAATATGATGACTTGCGGTAGCACTTTTCTTCATGTTAAAGCAATGAACAATAACTCCCCGCAAAAACACTTTATCAGGCACAAAATGCGCCATTTTCAGTTGAAGAAAAAATGTTGTTGTTTCCGCTTCAAGCAACTGACATATACTAAACAAGATCCTCAATGACAGTAGTTTTCAACGCATGTTTGGATCAACGAAACTATGGGACAATAAGCTAGTTACGCCATCTTTTGTAAAAACGCACGAATTAATTCCTAGACCAAATAGTTATATCTTTAGGAATGTTCTGTGTTACGTGCCTGCCTCACAAAGTTTTTTTTTTACGATTCATGCACGAATTGACTATATGAAAGTAAAAATTTATAGACGCGCGGTATCAGGTAAAAAAAATCAATTCTTTTTTCATATGTAATGTCGGAAGTCATTTGTTTTTCTTGTACAATGTTTGCAACCTTTTCTGAAATTATTGTTGGGGTTATTACTTTAAATGTGTGCGCATTTATTAAATATAAATAATATATATATATATATATATATATATATATATATATATATATATATATATATATATATGAATACGTCGAAATGTACATGTGCTTAGTATGTGAATATGATGTTAAAGTAAAGTATGATATTAAATGTATTATATGGATATATGTAAGAGCGCTCGTGTCTGTCCCCCCAAACGTGTATTGGTTGCTATAGTTTATAAGTAAGTTTCCGACGAATATAATAATATACATGTTTGTCAAGAATACCGCCGTGCACTCAAATAATTTTCCTTTCTTCTGCATATATGTAAATCATAACTTATGTAATCATTATTCAATGGCATGTACTAAGAAATAACGGCAGGTCTAAATGTAACCCACATCATAATGAATATTATTCCTGAGCTACCAACCTAAAACCATTGTGGAAAGTGTACCTTTAATCCCTCTCACCTGCATATGTATCCTATGACTTGACCAGTGCTTTTCCTTGATTTAAATCAATTATACTCCTTACACCTGTGGAAGATCATCTCAAATTCGAACTATATATATATACATACACAAAAGTGATCCTGGACAAATGAAAGGTCTCATGACGTGTCCCAGTGATGAACAAGTAACTCAAAATTTACCTGATTAATAAATTTGTGAATGGACTGACTAAGAGGAGAAGCATCCTCTGGCGGAAAGTGATTTTAAAATCCCTAGATGGGTATAAATGTCGCAGTGTGCGAGTGCAGACGTAAACTGCTAATAGTCACAAATTAAATATAGTTGATGAATGGTTTTTATAAACCAATAGTTATATATATATATATATATATATATATATATATATATATATATATATATAGATAGATAGATAGATAGATAGATAGATAGATAGATAGATAGATATAAACACAAACTAAGTTAAATGGAGCGAAATATTTTGGACGCTACGAGTAGTGCGCGATCTGTGATTTGAACGCTCGGAATTATTAATATTTTATTGCTCAATGTGAAGTAGAGACTCGTGAGTTCTATTACACCTAAAAGTTTATTCTTTTCCTTCTTTTTTTTCATTTTTTTAAAGTAAAATAAGTGTCTTCTTTGCGTATGTCGCAAATCATAATTTCGCTTTAGAATGCCTAAGATATAATACATGTAATTATTATTTTTTCTTTCTTTCCATTTGTCAATATGATCAAATGTATAAAGACTTACTAAAGTATAACCCTATGTATTCTATTGATATATAACCAAGAACTTGTGCTTTAATATTTTCTTTATAATTATTTTTTTTCACTATGAATGTAATAAACTATTTGTATTTTTGTAGTTAGTTGGTTTCCTTTAAACATATATACACTGTCCTGAGTGAGTGAGCGTGTGAATGCATGATAGATTTAATTTAAGTAATTTTAGTGATATCATTTGTCGTATTAACATCTATAATATGTGTGTCATGTTTTAATATATGTGTTAAGGTAAATAACCTAGGTCATGAAGGACCGCTACTAACGGTTTAAATCGGCTCTAGGAGTGAAACGAAAATAGCAGGATGAGCCTAAATACGACATCTTTCTTCCAGGAAGTTGAAACCCTCATTGATACGATACATAAATTTATATTGAGTTTATAACTTTGATTTTTTTTTCTTGGCTAATTCATATGTGTGGTCGATCCTAGAGATACTGGATGGTTATCAATCATCGTGTGGAATAACTTTACAAATAATTTCGATTTTCTCTTTTCGTGGTCTAGGTCTGGGCAACCCCACGAACGTGGTGCCTGGAGCTAGGTCGGGGTGGTATGGAGGAACATGTGTTTATTTCGAAGCATTCTAAAATTGAGTAATCGTTAATAACATTTAAAATGATTCATCTTTTAACAACTTTCTCGACTTCTCTCTATATTCCCGGAATTATCCAGTAATCTATTTCTTATTAAAATACTCTATTTGTTTTCTTTCTTTTTCCTCCCTTTTCCTACCTCCCTTTTACCCTTCTACTTTCTTCTCTTTCTTTTCTATTTCTAAATGAAAGAAAACGGAGTCATGACTGAGAGTAGTCGCTATTGGCGCGGTCAATAAGTTGTTTCGATAAGTTTCTTCGGAAGTCCGATGTGGGATAATTAACCATGAGATGAGTATGCATTGAGGGACGAACAATAACAAGAAAGTTTATTGAATTTTACTTTATTGGAAAATAATCATGATTTCAATTAGTAGGTGTTGTTTAGTAATCGCCCTCGTTAAAAGAGAATTAATTTTAGCGACTTTTCTACTCTACACTCTCTTCTTCGTTTACTACTTTTTTTTTTTTTTTACCGTTTTCTTTCAGTATTTATGATATGACATAACCACCACCAGATTATAGACGTACTTTTTGTGGACGCTCTGTATATTTCGTAAGACCGTGATTATTTTTTCGATTTATACTTTATTCTGCAACGCAAATAAGTTCTTTCTTCGGTGGGAATTACTTCTTTCCCACGCAATTGAAGAAAAAAGTCTTTCATCGTTTTTTCATATATATATATATATATATATATATATATATATATATATATATATATATATATATATATATTTATTTATTTATTTGTTTATTTATATTTAAAACATTGCTTTGTGGTGAGAAAAATTTCAGTGAGCGACGAACCTTTTGAGTGTTTCTCTCTGACTTATTAATATGCACACTCTATATTCTACAGTTATTTGGAACTGAATTAAGTGCCTTCTTTAATCGTTTATGGAAATATTGCAGTAGATTAGAGCAGATCAGGGTAGACCAGGTGTTCAAGCGTCAGATCGTCGCCAGATACATCGCTTTTCCAGTTCGTTATCTGTTCTTTCACACGCCCGAGTTATTGCAATGTCTTGTGCGTCGTGGCCAGTGGACTAAAATTAACATCAATTCTTTTCCGTATTCTATTTGCATGTATCTACAGGTGATTTAACCTGAGTATTTTTGAGAATGAACTGCCAACATTGATTAATGGACCATTGCAGTTCGTATCTCGAACCTCTTGGTTCGGGGAGTGTTACTCCACGTTTCGAGGTAGCAACCACGCACGTCGCGTCGAGCTTCAAGTATAATATTGTGCTAAGGGGCTTAAGCTATTAGCCGGTGAAGGACGTTTTCTTACGGCTAGCCCCAATCAATAAGTCCCAGATTCATATACCTAGTGCGCTAAAAAGTTATAAACGCGCTCTTCAAAATTAGTATTCCACTTTGTAGACTATTTAATTTTGCTGAAGACTCATGTCGACTCTTCAGGATTGTTTGGAGCAGCAACTAGATTACTACGTGGGATTATACCGGCGACACTTCCCCCAGTGCTAATCCCCCAAGTGCGTCAATGGTGTGAGAAAAGTATTTATAGTGAAATCTCAATTACAATCTTCTACATATATTTATCAAAGTGATAAGGGCTACAGTATAGCGAAAAGTGAAGTGTGTTTTTAATAAAGCAAATAATTATACATAAGCAGTGTTAAGTGTCGTGATCGTTTCTCTTCGTAATTTTTCTTTTTAATAGTATTCTAATAAATAAGTATAGTGTCATTTGACCCAGTGTGTTTTCGCTGTGTGTGTGAGTGATGTTAGTGTGTGTTATGGTCTGGATGACAGTCTGATCGTCCGTGAGGTTTTCGAGACAAGACATCCGAACCTCTCGGCGCCTAATGCTCATCTCATCATTGAGACCGACGAGGAATTTGGGAACAATTTTGTAATCCTTTCTTGGAGAGTTTCTTCAACGTCCTTTCCAGTTAAGTCCAGGTCTCAAGAGAATACTCATTGGCAGGACCTCGGAGGGCAACGGAGGACATACTACGACCAGGCGATTACCAATAAATGGTACCCAAACAGTGACCTGATACTCCTGGCGATTACAAATAAATGGCAGCCCGAATTGAGACCCAAGAATCGATTACAATGACTAGGTAATACTTTCTTACTACAGACGTCAGTTAACAACATTGTCCACCATGAATTTGTCATCTGTATTAGAAGTAGCACAAAGATTAGAAGAAATCCTTAGATCTGAAACCGTAATAACAATAATAATAATCATAGATTTTTGAAAGTTTATCAAGTTTCCGCGGGAAAATGTGGTAAACAAAAATTTAATCAAAATGGTAATGGTGACTTTTCACAGAACGAATCTAACGACAATCCAAATGGTAAAAGTAATAGAAAAAGAACGAATCCATCATGTAAAAATAAAAGGATGAATTGTAATAATAATAATAATAATAATAATAATAATAATAATAATAATAATAATAAATAAACAATTCTAAAGGGCGTGTCAATGTAATCATGAATCTACTGTGGATGCAGGAACTTGCTATCGATAGCGGGACGCTCATCGAAGCAAGAAAATTAAAACATTTATTTTATTAGTTTTCCCAACCAATTCTAGTGTAAAGGACACGAGTTGGTAACAGTGAAACCAATCTTATCGTTAATTTTTACTTAAACACGCCAAAATTAACTTTGTCTTTATATGTGTGAGTGCATAGAACAATAATTCTTTGTTCGAGAAGTTGCTGAGTGACTTTTTCTACTTCAATTCCGACGAGAACGAAATGCAGCAAGTCATCCTAGTTACCTAAGTGATATCCCAACTAATTTTTGATTGGATAATTTTTGGTAATCGACCAATAGTGGACAATGTTATATTGGGTGAGTGGTTATTAATCATGTGACGCACGGTAACCAGGAAAAACGTAAATCAGTCCGACGAACATCGAAACCTCCACAACGGAATGGCTGGGTAGAGAGTAGCCCGACAAACGACAAGTGGACAATTTAAATAAGTGTTTTAGCCGAATGGCAGGTTAAGACGAACATTGTTTTGTGCTCTTGGTTATAAGCCATTTGTGATTGTACAAAGAGGAAGGCATTTTTCTTGGTCACCAAGCAGAAGACCTTTTTCTTGGTCAGCGATCTTAGTGTGCAGAGAATTTTTGTTGGGAGGATTCCAAATCGTCAGAGGACCATTTCATCATACATCTCGAGGGGACACGTTATTCTATGGAATTTTACCTGGATGAAGCTGTACGTAAAGTGCATATTTTGTTCTGAGACAGCGACAGGAACATTCAGTGAATTATTTCACGCGAGAGCTACATGTCTTCGATTGTATTAAAATCAATGATTCATTAAATAGCCAGCACGCCTACTGCGATTTTTTTTTTTAAGTAAAAACTAAGATTCATTATACACGTTATTTTGCGACTAAGCCACTTGCGTCGGAAGTTAAATTTACATACTTTGGTTTAATCGATCTTTAAGTAAAGAAAAGAAAAGAAGTTAGTTAGGACAATAGAGTTTATTTAATATTTTTACGGCCGTATGATAAGTTCATATTGTAAAATAGTGTTGATGTATTTCTTGTAGTGTTTTTTTTACATGCATGCAGTATCGCATTACTAAATCAGTTATAGAACCATGTAATATAGATGATTTTGACATTGAAAATATGATCATTTAAATGTATATGTTACTAGCGTAATCATTTAACACTGAATCCTTCATACCGCGAGGACATAGGTTGTGGTACGTGCTTCTAATAATTTGCAGGAGCAGTGAGCTATCCCTCGCACCAAGTTCAAAAGGTAAAAAAGGACTTATAGTGTTAATTATTACACACAGATAGCTCGAACACCACCGACCACGTTGCGTATCAACTCTTACTTAAATTCTCCCAAGTTTAAGTGACAGTTGGCAAAGCATATTATATATCCTGGTGGAGGGAGATGATTGGGAGATTTACACGTTAATGCATATTGGTTATTGAGTGCAAGGATAAATAGAAGCGACCTTCCACACAAGCGATAACAAACTCTAATGTAAATCAGGTTGCTTATGTGACAAATGCTAGTAATGAAAAGTGAATAATGATTCTAATGTCAGAATCCCACCACAAAATAGTTAATCTCATGGAAACTTTGTAAATTTTCCAAACTTTGGTAACCCAACTGGTTTTAGGCCTCCTCGACCACATTCTGTGAATACTGCGCCTGATAATAGTAGTTTTTAAAATAGGTTTCCTTTCTTAAACTAGAATCGCCTTGTATGGCAGATTGCTCATGGCTGGGAATAATCCCAGAATTATAGTAGTAATATTTGTAATGCACTCCTTCCACTGTGTCTGAGTATTTTTTAACCTAAACAGATATTTAATGAATTTGGTTCAGCGGGATAAAGTAGACAGATGAAGAAGAAACGAAAGTGTTTTGTAAAAGTAATGTAACAGCATATGACACTGCCGAGATTAATGTTAAAATCATGAATGAAAATTTTTACGCTCTATGTGATTCAGCTGGTTCAGCAAGCTTGTTCAGTTACAATACGAGGGCTATCCAGAAAGTAGATTACGTTTTGGAATAAAAAATCAATAAAGTATAGGAAACAAATTTTATTATATACAGATGAAAGCCACACACAAATACTACTTTTCGACATAGTCACCATTCAAATTAAGGCCGTTATCGTAGCGATGTACGAGCTTGGAAATTCCTTCGTCGAAAAATTCGGCCGCCTGCGACTTCAACCACTTCGTTACCTCTTCTTGCAGCTGTTCGTCGTCATCAAAACGCTGCATAGCCAGCCACTTCTTCATTGCTGGGAATAGGTGGAAGTCGCTCGGTGCCAGGTCGGGACTGTACGGCGGATGAGGAAACAACTCCCACTGAAAAGATTCAAGAACTTCACGCGTGACATTTGCCGTGTGGGGCCGCGCGTTGTCGTGAATCAACAAGATCTTAGAGCTCAACATTCCTCTGCGCTTGTTTTGAATTGCTCTTCTGAGGTTTTGCAGAGTTTGGCAATACCTTTGAGCGTTTATTGTAGTGCCTCTTTCCAGGAAGTCCACCAAAATCACACCTTTTCTGTCCCAAAAAACAGTCGCCATCATCTTCCTTGCCGACATTGTTTGCATGCATTTCTTGGGTTTTTGGGGTGAACCTGTGTGCCCCCACTGCATTGATTGCAATTTCGTTTCACAGTTTACGTGTTTCACCCATGTTTCGTCACCAGTAACGATGCGATCGAGTAAAGAGTCACCATCCTTATTGTAGGCGTCCAAAAAGTGCAACGCTGCAGCCATTCGCTGATTTTTGTGGTCCTCTGTCAAGATTTTTGGAATCCATCTTGCACAAAACTTGTGGTAACCAAGCTTTTCGCTGATGATTTCGTGCAACAAACTTCGCGAAATTTGTGGAAAACTCAAAGAAAGTTCCGTTATTGTGAACTTTCGATTTTCACGGACTTTAACATCGACTTTTTCGACAAGTTCGGCAGTCACTTTGCTGGGTCTCCCACTTCGATCTTCGTCGTGAACATTGGTTCGGCCATTTTTAAATCTTATGACCCACTGTCGCACTCCACCTTCAGTGATAATGTTGTCCCCATACACTTCACACAGCTGCCGATAGATTTCTATCGGTTTACAGTTTTTTGCTGTCAGAAACCTTATTACTGCACGCACCTCGCAGCTCGCGGGATTTTCAATTAACGCAGACATTTCAAACCGTCACAGTATCTTAACGGAGCACAGCACGAACCTCTCACTAGCACGGCTAGATGCCGACTGAGCTGCGCAACGCTCTGACCCCAAGATGGCCGCGCTAGCCCCGCCCCTAGCGGACACAGACGAAAACGTATTCTACTTTCTGGATAGCCCTCGTATGTAGCAAAAGATATCTAGTATTGTATCGAATGCGGTATTACAGCCTGCTTTTGTAGATTACAGTGTAAAAGAACAAAGTCTCTTAAGGGTGACGTTACCCTCTGTGTAGAGGCTGGACCTATGACATGCAATATTAGATTAATAGTAGACAGTGACCTGAATTGTAATTGTTAGTTGGCTAGTGATTTCCTTTCGGTAGCTAATGCGAAATTAGATTTTAGCGAGAAATCTCTTATCGTAGGTTACGGCTCTAGTATTCATGAGGTGCCAAAGAAAAATGAACGCAGATTTGGTTGCTACTCCTTTCAGAAAAATGAAAAGGTAATAGTGTCTACTAAAATTCCGAAATGAAATTTCGCGACCTTTTCTTTACCAAACCATACAATTTTGTAACATTCTCAAGAGCGAATTAGGCCGAATTCTCATGCGCGCGATAGAAGCGTGATTTGTTTGCAATTTGGTAGTGTCAAAAGCCGACTACAGATATTTTTGGTGGTGAATTTTGACGTTTAACACAACAAAATTTTTCAGTCTGTGCTTATATAAGGACAGATTTTTAAAAAAATCGTGACCCAAAAGCTAAATTTCGTGACTTTTTCTTTACTTTCCTGACCGTTTTCTGATTTCGTGACTTTTTCATGACTTTCGTGACAGAGACACCCTGAAAGTAAAAATACACTTGCTAGAGAAAATAAAGATAAGGTTTGTATGTGACTAATGTTGTAATTGACAATACTGATCCGCAAATGAAAGAGAGCTTCAAGATGAATTCGGTATGCTAATGTTTTCCATTATTAGAAACTTAGAAATAATAATAATAATAATAATAATAATAATAATAATAATAATAATAATAATAATAATAATAATAATAATAAGCAAACCTAGGAATGGGTGAGTAGTTTGTCTGAAAATAGTAAAGCTTTCGAACATGTTGAAAAGTTAATTCATAATGATAGGGTAAATGTAGAACGTATTAAACACGTTTAAATGAAGCTGCTAAAAGTAACTTTCTTGTATGATTTGTATGGAGAGCAGATTCAGAAAATCGATGAAGAAATCCAAAGTTGGCACGGCAATTCTAACATCTAACAAAATGTACGCAATGTAGGTAAAACTATTGAACGTACTCAAAGTCATTAACAAAATTAGAATATAAGTTCACGAAATTGCTGACTTAATTAATGTTCGAAAACAGCAGTTATATGAATTTTTATTGAAACATAGATTAGTATTTAGTGATTTACCTAGAAAATGCCACAAATTTCAACATGCTATAGAGGTTGATACTGATAAATCGATTGTAAAACTCTAGTATCCGTTACTGGTTAAGTATGGAAAACACTGAACAGCAAATAACTGAATAGTTAGATTATGGTGGAATACAGGCATGTGTTGCAGTACATTGTCATCCTTTATTCTGCGATGCTAAGAAAAATACAACTCAGAACTGTAGTAGACCTGACTCAGTTGGACAGGCATGTGAAGTTAAAAGAATTGAAACAATAAAATAAATGACCTTTTTATCAAGTTTCAAGGTGTACAATAAGGCAGAAGTACTGGCTTGTCTTCTTGATTCAGAAAGGCTAATACTGAGATGGACACGGCCATGTGCATACGGTTTTTACTTTTTTATGTGACTTTTATTGCTTGTCAGAAAGAAGGTCCGGCAAATATTGGAAGGAGACGAATTTGTTACCTGGTACTTCCTGAATTGACGATAAAAAATATCTAATAACCAGGACGAGATGAACGTGGTCTTGGAGTACTTGGAAACTGACATGTTCGTTATCTGCACAGGAACATTGGATACAACGAACATCGAACACCTAACCTATAACCCTCTTCACTTCCGATTCTGTCCCCTTCTCCAATGCCATTCTAAAGAAGTCTTCCAATTAGTGGTACGCGGAAAAATATAAAGGTGGCCTATAACTTAATTTACAACCTATAATTGTAAAATATATAAATAATGTCATGGACACTCTGCATAAATGTACTGTAGGTTGCATGCTTATAACAAAAAGATTTACAATTTAATTGTTAAAATTTCCTCCCAACTACTACTACTACGCAATTACCAAATTTTAATAGTTATAGTACCTGTACCTAAATTTGAAAAAAAGTAAAATGGGAGTTCAGAATTCTGAAGTAACTAGGAACCCCTGCACAATATGTTGTTATAAATAAAAAGCCTCTTCTTGAAGACTGCATACAATATTTGTTTTCCCACTTACACTCCTTCGACCCACTTGCTATTATTTCTTTTGCTTTTCTATTTGCTACTACTTTTCCTCTTTGAGAACAAGCTACTTTTTCTGCTTAATCCAGGCATTTAAACATTGAGAAATTTAAGAGGTAAAAAATTAGAATGATGAAATAAAACACGTAAACAATGAACACAATTGCGCACTAAATACATGATGATAAAACTATGTACTCTTCTCAGCTTGCTATTTGATCATCTGGGATTTCTTGTAATAATGCATTTGTCACTTTGTATTAATTATTATCTTAGCAAATCTGAGTATTTGCAGGAAAATATTTTCCAATAACGAATACTATCGCGAAAGTAAACTAAATTTAGATGCAGGAAAACAAGAAGAAGAAGAAAAAAAAAACTTATTCCTGAGAACAATAAAATCACGTCCCGCAACATTATTTATACAGGTGAAAAAAGCCAACCACTGCAGATTCGTAGTTCCCAATTCATAACAACTCCTTATGGCTAAGAGACGATCGCATCAAATCATTAGTTTAACATCTCACAAACGACATAGTAATTACTGAGTTAATAATGTAGAAGTGAAAGGAATGCGAACAGGAAAGGGAACCGCAGACACCAACCCAGCTTCAGTGTTTACAACGAAACAAATATCGAGTATCCTTGGTTTGAGTGCACGGAAGTTTCATGCCAGAAGTCAAAGCTCTACTGACTACGCCAACAAATTTGTTTTAATATCAACATGCAAAATATTTCAAACCCGCTTAACATATGAATCCTGCTCGATTCCTTGGATCAGTTTCCTTCATTCTATGTAATGTGTGATAATGGAGCGTCACCAAGAACGAACCCTGAAATACTTTAGAAGTGCATTGCACCGTCCGTATTACTGTTGAAGAATCCTCCAAAATTTGAGTGCTTTTCAATATTTGTGACACTGTAGCGTCCTTAGTTTACAAAAATGCATGACAAGTGCGGTATTGTGTTTTCATTTTACATGTGAATTTGAACTACGTAAGAACCTGACGTAGTGCCACTGAAAAAAAAAATAAAAAAAATAAAAAAGTAAAAGTTTATATGGAGTCGGCAACACTTGTAGTCTTGTGGTAAAACGTTGTATGCCAGACTATATTCCCGTGCAGATATTTGAATGGTAGAAAATTTCAGAGTATCCCGGAACGGTCTAGTATCTCGCGAAATATACAGATCAGCAAATGACAGCAATATACAGACAAACAAACAAAAAAAAAAAAAAAAAAATGTTAAATAGCTTTGAAAAAGCTATCCAATGATACCACACACAATACCCTGTCCCTAACGGAAGTGAGCCTTAAAATTTTAAATTGGAACCCTTATTTCTTATTGCGTATTTGGATTTTTCTGAAAGGGACAGTGATTTGACCCAGAATTGAAAACAGTGCCTTCACGGATGGCGCCTGAATCGACGCACAAAAAAAGGGCAACCAAAACGTTATGAAACTGTGAATTGGCAGTCCCGTATTCTGTGGCCATACTGTTAGCGTAGTCAGTGAGAGGTCCTGAGTTCGATTCCCGCGAAAGGGAACATTTTTGTACACAAATAATGAATTCATACATTTCAAATTCGCTAAAAAATAATGCATTCGTCCATAATTTATTAACTTGCCAGAAAATACAAGTTGCGACAAAAATAGTTTCTTTCTGTTGTAAATAACCCTATGAACTCTAACCCCAATAACGTATCACTAAGAACCACTTCATAACGCTAGTTTGCAAAACAATTATCGAAATTTGTATTGTTTGTAACTTGAATAAAGTAATAATTGAGGTTAAAATGTATGGACTTATTATTTGAGGAAATAACAAAAGGGAAAATGGTTACCTTGAGTGGTGGTAGAACTCAAAACTTCTGACTCTCCATAGAGTACGAGACTGACAATTTGCATTTTCATGATCTTTTGGTACCCTCTCTTTTTGTGTGTGTCTATTCAAGCGCCATCAGTGAAGGCACTGTTTTCAATTCTGGGCCAAATCACTGTCCCTTCTTCCAAAGAATCCAAATGTGCAATAAGAAATGGAGGTTCCTATTTAAAATTTTAAAGTTACCCCGACACCTCCGAAAGGGGTGGGGATAGGGGCTTGCGTTTGGTATCATTGGATAGTTTTTCCAAAATTATTTAAGACGTATTTTTGTTTGTTTTGCTGATCTGTATATTTCGCGAAATATTGGACACTACTTTTTCCGTACGCTGTGTTCGGTGTTTGAAAAAAAAAAAAAAAAATGTTAATAGTTTGACTAAGGTATGTATGTACTGGACACAAACTCTTGAATTACCGCAAACAAAAGTGCATTCACACTTCCAATTTTTCACATCCCTCAACGTTAGACAACTAACAATCCAGTGACGATTGCTTGGTTGAGAACACAGTAAGGTATTCTACAAGTGATTTAAAGTCTTCTCACGAAGCTTTGCCGCCTTTAAAAACAAACCTCGTAGCTCGATGCCGTATCACTTTGTGCTCAAGTCTTTAGCGATTGGTGAAGAGGAGAGCTATTTCGTTTGCTTCTAGCAATATTTCTGCTGTAGCACGTGCTTATATTCCTGTCACTGCGATGTGGGCGTCTAGCCTTACTCAAACCACAGGCCTCACATGGGACAAAATAGTCAATCTCAACAATCACGTCCTCCTATAAGAGGAACGGAACTGTGTTACTTTTAAAAATTATAATTACAGCTGAAGTAACATCAAGTTATGATAATACTATCAACTGAAAGACTAAGTAATGGCACTGGTATGTAACAATGAGTATGTTTATCGGTACGAGAAGTTATTTTGTTTTTCATTCATGAGTATTACCTAAATCATTTAGTAAATTCATGGATAAAGCTAATAATTCTTTCTTTTAAATTATATTTCTTCATGTATTTTCTTAGCATATGCACGGTGCGAACATACAACGTGGTCCGGAAGTGCATGTACCCCTAATTGGTGTTTTCTGATGGTTTTAGGTTTTACTCATTTGTTTGGTAACATTGCTTGGTATTGTCTGGCAACATTGCTATCCATGTTCATTTGTTTTCTGCTGTTTTCTACTTGGTAACAGTTACTTGCAGTAAAGTTGGAGTAATCAACAATGTATGATCCAAGTTCATACAGCATTGAACAAAGATTATTTGTTGCGGTTTGGCTTCATGCAAGGCGTTACACAGGTGACATAATGGAAAGTATTAAAGCAAAGTTTACAGACCGCTTTGGTATTAATCCACCAAGAAATGAAACAATGTTGGAGTGGGAAAAACGTTAAACACGCCTTCATCCTCTTGACTCAGGGGTATCTCGGCAAAACATCTGCGAGAACTTCGCGCAGAATTCAGCTGTGTTACGACTACTGTTGTAAAGGCCTGGGAAAAAAAGGAAATTTTGGGTAAAAAAAAACAAAAAAAAAACAGTGTTTTACAGTTTTCTTCCCGAGGTTGGAAAAAGCGGAAAAATTGGGAAACAATGAAATTTTGAAATATTTTACTACATCATGCTTTTAAAATGAAAACTATTTTATAGTTAATAGTTTATAGTTAAGATCATTAAGTAGTTATGTTTCTTGTACTATAATAGGGAAATTTTGTGGCAACGAATACATTTGCACCACTCCTTTAAAGTTAGCACAATGATAGAATGGAATTATGGATACAAAAGACACTAAAATATAATCTTAGATTAATTAACATAGACGCATTTAAATTGTCTTAAGTAATCTTACTAAGTTGCCGTTTTATGGCAGGAAAGTGTTAAGGAGAAAAAAAAAAAAAAGGACCAGAATCATTTTAGTTAATACCAGTATGTTAAAATCAAATATATATTTTATGGAGATACGTATCTTCCTTGTGCTGTGTAAAATTTCCGGAAGGTTTGAACTCATTAAAAAAAATCTTTTATTCGGAAATATGGGCAACACCCGGAAAATATAATTTAAAAACTATTTCTTCGGCTGATACTAATCTTATTTTCTGCGACGTGTCTGCAGCATATATACAACGTATTTCGCTAACAGGGAAAATACTTAAAACAACAGCTCTTAATTTTACTATTTAGTTTTCTGATATCTGATAAAAATTCCTCTTTATTATTTGTATATTTTTCGAACAATTCAAACAGAGAGATGATCTTATTTACATATACACACATACACCACACAAGTGCGTAAATTTGAGCAGCGACAAATATATTAAAGAATTTAGAATGTGAAACTTCCGTTCCTTATTATTAAAGACTAGCAGAATACCCGTTATTCGCACGAGGAGAATACGTTTCATTTTGGGTATAAAGGGCATCAAAACTGTCACCAATGAACTTAGGGATCCAAAAACTATGAATTCGACACTAGTATCAGTCATTTTCAAATACTTTTACATGTTACTCTTCCCCTTTAGGAATACTAATGGGGGCTGAATTTGGATTTAAATGGAATCGGAAATGTCGCTGTTGATCTCAGTTACACCAAAAACTATGGATACGACATTAATATAAGCCATTTTCGATCATTTTTATATATTCACACTTTCTCTCTCTCTCCCAAGTTGCGGCACTAAATTTAGATTTAAACAGGATCGAAAATGTTAATGTTCGTCTCAGGACTCCAAAAAACCATGTATTCGACATGAAAGTCGGTCATTTCCGATCATTATATATATCGATGAAACCCAAGTTACGAGGATGAAATGTGACTTAAACCGCATCGGAAGTGTTACTGTTCTTTTCAACGACCACAAGAACTATGGATTCGACACTAATATCGTTAATTTATATCATATTTATATATATGTCCCCACCCCAGGTCACGGCGCTGAATTTGGATTTAAACAACATTAGAAGTTTCACTGCTCATCTCAGTGACCCGAAAACTATGGATTCGACAATTATATCAGTCATTTTCGATCATTTTTTTTTATATATCATCCCCATTCCCCTCCCTAAAGTCGGCGTTGAATTTGGATTTACACTGCATCGGAAATGTCACTGTTCATCTCAGCGGCCCTGAAAACTATGGATTCATATTACTATCAATCATTTTGCATCACTTTTATATATCTTCCCCCTTCCCGAATTTACGGGGATAACTTTGGATTTGAACGGCATCGAAAGTGTAACTGTTCACCTCAGCAACCCCGAAAACTATGGATTTGACATTAATATCGGTCAGTTTTTATCATTGTATATATCTCCCATCCGCTTCCTCCAAGTTGCACTATTGAATTTTAATTTAAGCTCCATTAGAAATGTCACTGTTCATCTCAGCAACCCGAAAAACTGTGGGTTCGACACTAAGATGGGTAATTTTCAATATATATATCCACACTTCCTTTTTCCAAGTTACACCTTCAAAGTGAAATGCAAAATCCGTAACAGGTCCGAACCTCTCTATGTTGAAAATCTTTATCGAGATCAGTCTGGTAGTTCAAATGTTTGTAAGTGACAAGTATAGTCACTTATATATATATATATATATATATATATATATATATATATACAGAGCTTTCAAAAAGTCTCTATACACCTGAATTGTCACATATTCAAAGCAACGAGAAAATTATTTTACTCAAAATTTATTGTATTGTATGGCATAAAAGCACTATGTACAGGGCGTACCATATACACACATTTTCACAGCAAATGCTGGAAATGTCCTCCATGAGCCTCCAAACATGCTTGCACACGTTTCTTCTTGTTCTCAAATACTCTCACAAGTTGTTCATGTGGAATGCTATGAGCAAAATCTCGAATAGCTGTTTCGAGTTCTTGTAGCGCGTGGGAGTTCCCTTTATAACCAGAATTCTTTGTATAACCCCACAAGTAAAAATTCGGAGGAGACAAGTCAGGAGACCGAGGTGGCCACAATCCCTTTGAAATTATTCGATCTTGAAAAACCTCTTGCAGTAATCTCATGGATTGGCGAGATGTATGTGCTGTAGCGCTATCTTGTTGTATCCAAGCATTACGAATTTCGCCTTCCGTTAGTCCTCCCATGAACAGGTGAATAATTTCACAATAACAAGTTGAATCTATTGTTTGTCTGAAAAATATGGGGCTGACTATTCTTATTCTGGATATTGCAATCCACACCCCTACCTTCTCGTCATGCAGAGGAACTTCGTGTATGAAATGTGGGTTTTCTGCACACCACAAACGTGAGTTCTGGACATTGACGTAACCTGATAAATGGAACCAGGCCTCATCAGTAAAAGGCAACATTATCCAAAACATCGTCAGACTTGTGCATAACAAATCGTGTAAACCATTCACAATACTGCACTCGTTTTACACTGTCGGGAGGAAGTAACTGCTGCACGGCTCTCACCTTATAGGGATAAGACGCAGTTTCTTACGAACAGCCTTTTGTGCCGTACCAACACTTATTGCTTCTCCTGGGCAAGTTTTCGAAGTGGTTTATGGGGGCTACGTTGCACTGCATCCTATATGTGTAGCATTTTTTCTTCATTGAGCACTGACGGTCTACCACTTCGATCATAGTCCATTACCGTTCCAATGTCTGAATTTATCGATCAGTGCCCTTACAGTGTGACGATTCGGAACAGGTGTATCCGGAAACCTAGGTGCAAACTTATCTTTGACTGTCGGCTTGTACTCACCTTGTTCACGGAACTCATGTTCAACCAGGAATATTCGTTGTTCCAAACTTAATATCATTGTTTCAGAGACCGCTAACTAGATGCAACAATCCCTTCAACGTCACTTAGACATACATACATACATATATACATACATTACATACATACATACGTTCGTAGTAAAACTAACCTAATACAAAGATCTTTGTTATTTTCCCATTTTCTCCAACTTTCCCGAAAAGACTGGAAGTTTTTTTAACCAACAGGTTCAAAATTTCCGGAAATTTTACAGCTCTAGTTACGACATGGATGGTGGTTATATCGAAGTTCATGACTTCAAGGTAACTATGTACAGACATTCTACCTAATTAACACTATTAACATTATCGGTTAAAGCAGTCAAGTCTGGGTTAGGACAGCCCTTTTCAAGAATTCTCGTGGGGTACTAGTACCTGAGCAGTAGTCGATTAAATCAAACTTTGTTCTGTTAACCTATTTTTGGCAAAAATGTTTTCACCAACCTATTTGGTTACTTTAGTCAGGTAGAATGAGGCATTACGCCATTACCTTGTTTTAATTCTCAGTTAAAATGTGTTTTGTCATCCACTCGTTTAAATTAGCAAAGTAAAGTTATCTTTACCAAGTAGTGCTATGTTAAAATTTTCCGTCTGGATTTTGTTATATTGAATCAATATAATTATTATAATATTGTGAAACTATATTTGTAGTCCAAACATTATACATACAGCAGCGTAATTAACGGGCCGCACCCCTTGAATGAATCTCTTCCACGCCACAGGTTGTTGAGGAAAATAATATTGGCGTTCTAAATGAATATTAGAAGCATTATAAATTTAATTTCTTAAGTGATAGGCAAAATTATAACCTAAAATCTTATAAGCGGATAGACCTTGCGTATAGGAGTTTTGTCCCGATATATTACATTCATTTTATTGCTTCTCGTTCAAGTTTGGAAACACTGGTAAATTTGAAACCTTACTGAGCTATTTTCCACCAAGTTTTGATTAACGAGATTTTAGAGTCGCCCCTAGACCTGCTCAACCGTAGTTTTGTTCCTGGCTTCGGAAGAGACTATGTACACGTTATTCCAAAAAGACTGAACGCATTGATTATGGCTGTTTTGAGGTACAAAGTTTCTAAGTACAACTTCGGGTATATTCGGAAATAGTAACCAAAGACGCCAGGTTCAAGCCCCCAAGCCAGCCTTCGAAAAAGGGAAAATTATGCAGATGTGCTTTTTTCTTCTTTTAAATGTAATAAGACATGATGAAATGTTAAGTGTAGAAAAAAAAAAAACATTAACTGAAATACTTAATGAAAAAATACTTCGAAACGATGTATATATGTGAGTGCACATGCTCTTTTTTTTTTTTAATTTAAGTTTATGAAAGAAAGCGAACATAGTTCTCGGATCCGTAGTAGAAAAAGACAAAAGGGGAAAATGGAAACTACAGCAGCATTTGCAACAGATATAAATGTTACTGTCTTGGAAATTCAGTTATATTCCTACAGAAGAAGCTCGGCAGGTATGTTCGTGTTTGCTCAGTTTCACTCTTGGTTGCAGTCTCTAACTTGGCCAGCGGTAAACGAAGATTCATCCGACCAGATGATAGTCTTCTACTACTCCATTGTTTAATTATGGTCAGCAGTCACGAGCGGTTTGAGAATTGCAGATCTATTATATAAAAGAGAACGCACAAATCCTTTGTTAGCTCATCACGCTAATACGGCTGAACCAATTTCTTTTATTTTTGGGGGGTTATTAGGATTTGGACCCTAGATGGTTTTTATCATATCACTTTAATTTTCAATTACCAGTGTCTTGAGATAATTGACCATTCAAGTGTCCATACGTACAAATCCTTTGTTATTAGTTCATCATAGGTATAAAAATAAACGTATTTATATGCAACCCGCATGACCGTGTCACTCGGCGGGTTAACATAAATGACAGGCGCTATAATGTTAACATTTACTGCAATTTGAAAGCGAAAAAGTAAAAATTATCTAAGTAACAAAGTTTATTGCGTTCCGGGGTGACCGCAGCGAAGCGGGGTGAACGCTGCTATCACTCGGCGGGTTAACATAAATGACAGGCGCTATAATGTTAACATTTAATGCAATTTGAAAGCGAAAAAGTAAAATTATCTAAGTAACAAAGTTTATTGCGTTCCGGGGTGACCGCAGCGAAGCGGGGTGAACGCTGCTAGTCTGTCATAAATACCCTGATTGTGGAGTTTCGTTCTGACTTGACGATAACATGGTTTGTAAGCACTGTATTCGCCTCAGTTGTGGTGTTTAGCACTCTGGTGATCTGCTTGGTCACATTCCTACCCAATGTGCGTCTATCATTGTTACGCAACACACACTTGCCTCCACGCTGGTGCTTCGAAGATGCTGTTTTTCCGAAACACTCGTAGCCAGTCATGATCTTCGAGACTGTGCCTCTTGATATACCAAGCATTTCCGCTACTTTCGTCACGGAAGATCCCACCATATGAGCATCCACAATTTGCCCTCTTTGAAATTCTATCAGATGAGGCACGACTCACGACAACCTGCACGGACCGGTCGCTGAACTGTAACTGGCTCATCTGTTCGATCGGCTAGGTTCGCTCACAGGGTACGCCGTGATCATAGCGACAACTCCCACTCAGGCGCAAACCGTGTTTGCAATGGCTACGTCTTTTATACCAGGTGTTTCTATATTTGTGTCCATCCTCTATTACATTTTATTATATATATATATATATATATATATATATATATACTATGTGATCAAAAGAATCCGGACACACCAAAACATACGTTTTTCATATTAGGTGCATTGTGCTGCCAGCTACTGCCAGGCACTCATTATCAGTGACCTCAGTAGTCATTAGACATCGTGAAAAGGCAGAATGGGGCGCTCCGCGGAACTCACGGACTTCGAACGTGGTCAGGTGATTGGGTATCACAAGTGTCACAAGTCTGTACGCGAGATTTCCACACTCCTAAATCTCCCTAAGTCCACTGTGTCTGATGTGATAGTGAAGTGGAAACGTGAAGGGACGCGTACAGCACAAAAGCGTACAGGCCGACCTCGTCTGTTAACTGACAGAGACCGCCGACAGTTGAAGAGAGTCATAAAGTATAATAGGCAGACATCTATCCAGACCATCACAGAGGAATTCCAAATTGCATCAGGATCCATTCCAAGTACTATGACAGTTAGGCGTGAGGTGAGAAAACTTGGATTTCATGGTCAAGCGGCTGCTCACAAACCACACATCACGCAGGTAAATGCCAAACGACGCCTTGCTTGGTGTAAGGAGCATTGGACATTGAACAGTAGAAAAACGTTGTGTAAGTGACGAATCACGGTACACAATGTGGCGATCCGATGGTAGGGTGTGGGTATGGGTATGGCGAATGCCCGGTGAACGTCATCTGTCAGCGTGTGTAGTGCCAACAGTAAAATTTGGAGGTGATGGTGTTATGGTGTGGTCATGTTTTTCTTGGAGGGGGCTTGCACCCCTTGTTCTTTTGCGTGACACTCTCACAGCACAGGCCTACATTGATGTTTTAAGCACCTTCTTGCTTACCACTGTTGAAGAGCAATTCGGAGATGGCGATTGCATTTCTCAACACGATCGAGCACCTGTTTATACTGCACGGCCTGTGGCGGAGTGGTTACACGATCATAACATTTCCGTAATGGACTGGCCTGCACTGAGTCCTGACTTGAATCGTATGGAACACCTTTGTGATGTTTTGGAACGCCGACTTCGTGCCAGGCCTCACCGACCTACATCGATACCTCTCCTCAGTTCAGAACTCCGTGAAGAGTGGGCTGCCATTCCCCAAGAAACTTTCCAGCACCTGATTGAAACTATGCGTGCGACATTGGAAGATGTCATCAACGGTAAGGGTGGGCCAACACCATATTGAATTCCAGCAGTACCGATGGAGTGTGCCACGAACTTGTAAGTCATTTTTAGCCAGGTGTCCGGATACTTCTGATCACACAGTATATATATAATATTTTTAGTAGTAGTAGTAGTTAGTATTCTGCCGGTTAGCAGGTCCTGCAGTTCATGAGTTTTTATATTAATATTTGGACCTGGAAAGGTTTCTTCCACGCGTCTCGATCTTCGGCTTCCCACTTAAGTCTTAATATTTTTTTTATATTTTGAAAATATTCGGTCAGTGGTGTTCTTCCTAAGCCCCGCTTTCCCTTCATCTTTCCCTCTATAGTGATATGAAGAAGACACATTCTTCGCAAGATATGTCCAATTCGCCCTCATATGAAGGATATTAGCTAAAGGAGTCCTCTTTTATCTTACTCATTTCAAAACGTCTTCGTTTGTTATTCCCCCGTCCATTTTATCATCTCTATCTTCTTCCACACAACATTTCGAAGCTCTCTAAATAATTTCTTCTCTGACCTGTGTAATGTGCAAGTCTCTGACCCATACATTAAAATATCCTACAAATTGCACATTCCCAGCTTCTTTCTTAGTCCAACATTAAGTGTGCTAATAAGGAGTGTTTTTTTTTTTTTTTTTCTGTTGAATGCTTCTTTGGCTAGGGCAATTCTTGCTCTTATCTCTTTAGTGCAGTAAACGTCCCATAAAAATACTCACCAGATATTTGAAATGATCTATCTCTTCAATTTTTTTTTTTTCCTCCAATTTTGAAACGTAAGGGCCTTTCCGTTCGACATTGCTTTCCGTTTCATATTGTTCCCCAGTGTTAACTATTTTGTTCACAATCTCAGGTAGCCCTTCTTCGGTTCTAGTTACAACAACCGTATCACCTACATACCTGATCTTGTTGATGATCTCCTTTTCAATCTTGAAATCTCCAATTCTCATTAACGTTTCTTTCATTAAGCATTCACTATAAATGTTTAATAGTTGAGCTGGCATACTTAGTCCAGTCATAATATGAAAATTGCTTGGAAAAATCCTTATAAGCATGGGACTTTGTAAATAGATTACGTTGCATTGAAAAACATACTAAAAGTGAACAAGAATTGCGAGTGTGCTACGGCCGCCGTATTGGAAAATGGCCGCCGCAAGATGAGAAATGGTTTTAAAGTCGCGATCAGATTAAAGAAATACTTATAAGATGTAACTTACTTTATAGATGCATTATAAGCATGGAACTTACTTTACAGATGCATTTTGTTAGAGTGAAAACCATATTAAATGTTGGACAAGAATTAAAGGTTTGCTAAGGCTCTCATATTAGAAAATGACCGGCACAATATGAAAAATTGATATGAACTTGTAATTAGAAGAGAACTTACAAGAATAGGACTTCGCCAATAGACGCATTCAATGGTACTGATACACAAAGCATACTTAAAATAGTCAAAAGTCGAACGTGTGCTATGGCCGCCATATTGGTAAATGGCCAGTCTATTATGAAAATTATTTTAAAGCTATGAACAGTTTAAAAACTTTTAAACACTAATCTTTGTGAATAAATGCATTTAGTTGTGGTGAAATGCACAAAAACAAAGTTTACAAAATCGTAAATGTCATAATGGTCACCATATTGAAGATTACGATACATCTATAGTATTTGCGCAATTAAAAAAAAAAAATGCACTACAATTAACCGCATCTTCAACAATACTTCATGCTGATACATGTTATCAACACTTTCATACTATGACTGGGCAAACAATTCAAGGAAGTTTAGGTTTCCAATTGTATTTGCTATGTTCTTTTACTAAGAAAAAACTAATTTTGATTTGTGGTTCATAGATTGCTTTTTTTTTTTTTTTTTTTTTTTTTTAATGTTTCAGATGCGGACTGAGAACATATTGTGAGTAACCGCTCAACCCTGAAAGATGAAACGTGCAAAATATTTCATTCTAGTCTGTCAAATGCCACGAAGGGACTTACCTCTTTGATTTCAGCCAGAGAAGAGCGAAAAGATGGAATAAGTCGTCAACAAGCTATGTCAAGGCGATTCAAGCTTATGTTTCCTGCAGACGGACATACACAAAACAACGAGCATTACCGCTGCTAAATGGAAGTTCGAGGAAGATGATGATAGAGATTCGACCAGCTACCCACCATTTCTTCGGTCATCAACGTCATTATCTTATAAAGATTGCTATCTGTTCTGTGGAGAAGACGCTGCTGCTCCAAATTCAGAACTCCCAAAAAGCAGACGGGGACGAATCACTCATATTCAGACAACATAAATTAAGGAGGAGTTTTCGATAAATGTGATGAACGTGCAGATAAGTATGGTGAAGCAGTTAGACGACGTGTATTTCCAGTTGACATAACTGCAGAAGAAGCTCGTTATCATACTAATTGTTATGCCGATTTTCGATGAGTGATTGAACATGAGAAGCGCGGGCGCCCATCAAGTGATGAGTATGATCAAATCATGAAATTACTCTACAAGTACATCGAAAACCGAGATTAATGTCAATATACGCTTACAGAATTAAAATAAATCATTAAAGAACTTTCTGGTGGTTGTGAGGGTCCAATTTCCGAGAATATTAATAAAAGACGCTTGTGGAGCGAGATCGATAATCATTGATTTCTTTGGAACTGCATACAACATACTGTACGAGCAATGGTACTCTGAGAGGAAGAAAAAGGTTGAGAACGAGAGGTACAGAATCGTCGAAATGGCGGCCGGATATTCGATCAAATTTATGACCTTTCATACTGTCCATCGTTGGATGAATGAAGACTGGTGGTGTGGTACCAGATAATTTGCAACGATTTCTGGAGATCGCCATACGAGAAAATAACAGTAAACAGCAGACGGATGAATCCAAGGTGTTACATTCTTAAGCCATGCTATAATTTCATCGTCCCAACTGAGATCTTTCCTGTCACCTTTGCACTTAGCTTTCTCTGTTCACCTTCATTCTAAGTTTGAATCACGTTACCTGACTGACCTCCCTCATTCCATGTTTTGTGCGCCTCTACAACGAAATTGTCACTTTCCTGAATACTGTTGCTCATCGTGGACAGTCTGAGTAGCGAAGCAATAATTTCTCGCAGTACATTTTTGACAATGCTGACGTAAACACTAAAACATTAGATGGCCATAGAATGGTACACGTACTTGGGGTATCATGTGCGTAACACCTGGTAATGCAGTCAGCTCCTCCCCACCTCTTCTTCGTGAAAAGCAACAACAAACGCCCCACCAGCGAATAGCACACCAATAATTTAGTGTAAGGAACCATTGCATGTAGGTCTAAAAAACGTGCAGGTGAAGACCTTTAATGTGGAAAGCACCGATAAAGACATGACTAGAAATGCACTTCACGTACATTTGCACGGGATGGCTAGTTACCTGTTTTCAAATACGACAATGCCATTCTGGAATGGATACATGCTTGAAGCCACAGAAGAATCCACAGAATACCAAACATCATACATTTGGCTTTCATCCACCTCAATGCTGAAAACCCGACATCGATGTACTCTGCACTGCTTTGCGCAGCATCTGAATCCTTCAACCTTGTGTTGTGACATTCGACCAGCTAGTCTTTATTAAGGCATGTGAAATAGTAGAAGCATCTGCCGTCGACAGTCCACTGTTTGTCGTAATTGCCAGGCTCGGAGGATTCCACTTACTGATGAGTTTCTTAGGGAGTATAGGAACCATCATGAGTAAAAGTGGAATTGAGGAACTATGGAAATGTATATATGCCACAGGAACCATTCCACAATTGATATCAGGCCATGCATTCTCCCGATGCGTGAGAGCTCATTTGTTAACAGTCGTTAGCTTATTTAAATGTTTAGCTGAAACATATCCAACTCTAAACGGCGATGTATTACTTGTAGTTGAACACAGCGAGAGATTAATAAGGAATGACGTAACACCAACCGATATTTTGATGTCAGAATTGGGAAAGCTTTTGGGTGAAGAATTCCAGAGTACGGAGTGAAGCTGCTAAATGTAGTCGACAGAAAAATTATGGATACAATATATCCGAATAGTGATCCTGATGATAGAGTTTATTAGAGCAGAGAGAACTGGAGATTTTCAATTGCACCTGAATACGGTCATGGGCATACTTCCTTTCTCCCATGCGGCAGGTCATAACCTATATGCAAAAAGCTTATAACGACTTTGGTTATAACGACTTGGTTATAACGAGGTTTCTTTGGTTATAACGACTTGTCCTAAGGGACAATGGAGATAGAAGTTAATGAGACCTTAATTGTAAAAAAAAATCATCAAGTTCTTAAGGTGAAGTTAAAGACTGATAAAATTTGGCAATATAATGGGATTCAGGCTGACAGAAAGGGGAGAAAGAAAAAAGTCACGGAGGCAGCCGAGACGTCAAAAGAGATTTTGAGTCACCCATATGGAAAAAAAAGAACATCGGACACTGGGTGAGAGGATTCCACATTTTCCGGTAAGCTCAACTGCTTCCTAAAAATAATAATAATAATAATAATAATAATAATAATAATAATAATAATAATAAAAGCTAAGAAAGACAATTTGAGCTATCGTAGTTGGTTTCCTAGCAAAAACCATATTAGTAACTTGTAACTTAAATATTATGCAAATAATCGCATTATGTACATGGTGTAAATAAAGTTGTAACTAAGCATCTTAAGGTAAATTAGGGTTCTTTTACTTTACTTTTATAAAAAAGAAATTAAAACCTACCTCTCATGCTCTAATACTACAGCGTGGAGTACGGTTTTTGAGAGCATCTGCCATACCTAACTTTAAATTTTTGATTAACCATATTTGAGAAAGTAGTTGAACTTATAGCAAAATCTGTTTTTTTTTTTTTTTTTTTTTTTTTTTTTTTTTTTTTTTTTTTTTTTTTTTTTTAAACATATGGCTAACTCAAAATTTTACTTGACGTCTCGGCTTCCTCCGTGACTTTTATCCTCCAATTTCTCTCAGCCTGAATCCTATTATATTGTCAAATTTTATCAGTTTTTAAATTTACTTTAAGAACTTGATGATTTTTTTTTTTTTTTACAATTAAAAGGTTTTATTAACTTCAATTTCCATTGTCCCTTAGGACAAGTTGTTATAACCAAAGAAAAACATATTAATGGTTCCTCTTTTTTTTCTCATAAAATCTCTTTCGAACACACCCCCACTGAAAATGTATATAATTTGAATATCACCTTTTAATGTGTGCATATACCCTCCCCCCTTTTTTTTCTCTCCGGTGGATCGACTTCCAGCTGAGATGGCACACGTGCGTAGCATTCGGATACCTTCACATCCCATGGGTTACAGAATATCCCCCTTAAGAGGACTGGAGGACCGTGACTTGCCTTACTCTTGTTTTTATGGAATTTGTGTTGTATAGTGTGAAAAATCAGTTATGTTGCGTTTCAGTGGGATGTTGTGAGTGTGAACTGTGATTCCTATTCTTGTCTATTCATTTTAAAGTTCACATTTTTATTAAATATGTTTCGTATTATTTACCAAAATATTTTCAATCTAATACGTTTCGTGTAAGTGTCTCCACGTTTTGATGGCCCCCTGGATTTTGATGAATATGTATTTTTATATGCATTTTTCTTGTTATATGTATTATTTTTTTTAATGAATGCCCCAACCCCCCCAGTTACAGAGAAATCGGCGCCCTTGAGTCTAAGCACTATATCAGTTCATGCGCAGATTAAGAATATCTAGGACATCATATTATAGCTTTACTTTATTTTGAAGATTTGCCGTGAATCTCCATGCTATTGTACTACGGCTATAAATAAGCACTTTCTGCAGCAAAAAGCTCTTAATCCCTTTAAAAATATTCATATCCTATTACCTCCTTTCATTTTTCAATATTATTTACTCTGTATATTAGCAATTAGTCACACCACACCATTGCTACAACTATTCTTATCTTAACGCTACAAGAATCGTATCATTTAGCTCTTTACTTTCTTACTAGATTTTTACAAGGGAAATGCTTTTGTGGTCACCGAGGTGGTTTGAAGCTGAAGAAAGTTGTAGCGAATAGAGGCAGACAGATGGTTAGGCTGCCGAAAGACCATCATAAACAAGGTAAGTGCTCGAGAATTTTTCTTGTGGCTTACGCGCCGGTTCTCGAAACCTAGCACCATAATAATACAATTTCATACAAGGGACTTCATAATTTTATTTTTGATTTCTTTTTATTTATTTAGGATCCAGACTCCTATTTCCAACCTGGCGTCCAGGATTTTTCGACCCTGAACAAGAGGAATATTGGCAGAAATTCATTATATGTTACTTACATTTGTTACTCTGAAATTTCAGCTTTTTCCTTTCAATAACCTCACATGAAATAGTGTTCTAAGTATACAAACGTAAGTTTAATTATAATCTTTCTCCCCTTCAGATAGACCCGTATCAACGGGAAGCAGACCCCCTAAATTTTCAAGGTAGGCTTGCAAATAAACTATAATATGGTGATGAACTTGTATAATATGGTTGGATTAGCACCCCCTACATTTTTGGGGTGGCTAAAAGCCTGCTCTCATCTCTGAGATGATTAATGTTTGGCATATGGTGGTACACTTGCAAAAGATTATATCGTAAAAGTTGCGTTTTGTGTTCTGAGGCCACTGGAGAGAGAGAGGAAAAAAAAAATCATAAAAGCAAACGTTTGAAGAGTTCAGCATTTGGTACGTTTCGTCCAGTAGATTGATTTCTCTTATATTGTTTCACTCAATGGAACAGAATATTGCGTTCATTACTCATGACATATCACAAACATTCATTATCAAAGAACACAGTGAATCAATAGTGGAGCGCTCACCTCTAGTGTGAGGGGTACCTGTTCAAGCCATATGAATTTGTGGTAGACAACGTCGTGTCCGTGGGTTTTCTCGCGATTCAGACGTTTCCTCCCACATGACCATTCCACCGATTCTTTTATAATAATTCACTCTCATCAATCATCCATTTCCTTTTGCCTACAGGACATATTCGTGAAACATAAAATTAGAAATTTCATTTTATTTTAATCAGTAATAATCCACTGTAACTAGTTTGTTATCATTACTGTGAGACCACATCTGTTTATTTGTTGGTTTAAATGTTAACGCATGTGCTCAAAGCATTTCAGTCAACTTTTGTAAATGATCACATGGACTACTATAAACAATTTACGAGTATGTTGTCCAGAGCTAAAGAAAACGACAGTAAGGGCGAAAATATTATGATGAAATAATATTGCTAATGTTTAAAGTAGTTCGATAATAGCACTGGTAAATTATCAGAATGCTCATAAGCATAATTATCATCGTAAGTTTGTGCGTCCTTGTGTTGAACTCAATAAAGAATTTACATTATTTTTACTTGGAGAAATGGTTTTTCATGTTGGCTTCCCGCCGAACGCATAACTATTGAATCCACGACAAACTTGCATATAAGAAATTAGCACTCTACTATCAAATAACTATGCTTTTATATTGTTTTATTTTTTCTTAAGAATTAATAAAATACGCTTCCTAAGGTCGGTCGGTGATTGAAACATGGGAATATTAATTAGTTTCTTACCTCAGGTTGCAAACAATGTCAATAACATAGCATATTAGTACACTTCAACTTTGTCCTAAGATATTCAAGTATGTTCAAATAATTGGTATAAATAAATGAATAAATAGCTTGCTTTTTAAATAAACCTTAAATTCTCCTAATTTTTTATTCTTTGTATTATTACCAACGTCGTACACATTTGAAAAACATACATCGTATCTTTCGCTAAGCCGTTTCCGTAGTGAGCGGCACAGACCTTTTCCCTTGTACCGACCTGTAACGTACAAACATGGTGGGCGTTGTTTTAAGCGCACGAGTAGCAGACCGAAATTCAATCGCAAATTTTGACTGGTCAGAATCGTCGCATGAGCGAAAGGAAGTGTTCTCCGTGATCAGCTAGCTCTTATTTTTTTTTTTCAGCAATAAAAAAATCAGTGTAAATGTCCACTGTATTGTTGTGTTCGACGGTTATCCAGACAGACCTACAATTAAATGCTGAGAACAGCAAAGGCGAGCAGCTCGACGATCCTCACCGGCAATACATCATCTAAATGCAGTACCTGCATCATCACAGAAAGATTTCCTAACAAAAAGAACAAGAACAATGCAGCATTCAAACTTTTAGCTAGTCGCTCTAAGTTGTGCAACATAGATGTTCACATAGCTGAGGCAGATGCTGATACACTCATTGTATCAACTGCTATCGAGATGGCGAGCACAATACCAATGGTAGTGGTTGTTGGTCGTGATAAAGATTTAATTGTCCTATTAACATCTTTGTCAAGTGAAACTGATATGATCAGGTTTTTTTGCCCAGCATCCACTCAACAGGAACCGGAATCATTGTTGGGAGAAACATGTAAGGCACTTCTCTTTCTCCACGCAGCTACGGGATGTGTCACAACTTAGGCGTTATATAAATAGTGTAAACGGAAGGCATTTCAACTCATACAAAAAAATAGCAGCCTAAGGTAGAATATATTAGTATTTAATAATCCATTGGCAACACGATAGCAGACATCCAAAGCAGGAGAGATATTTTTACTACACTTGTATGGTGGTGGACAACAACGAACACTGGACGATCTACGGTACGACAGGTACAATAACATGATATCCAAACAACTTTTCAACATTACATTTGACCTTTCATCATCACCTCCTACAAATGACGCAGCTGCCCAACATTCGTTTCGTGTGTACCTTCAGATCCAGCTACAGGAAAAAAATAAATTGAACCCAACCGACTGGGTATGGGTACAGCTGGAAAATGCCGTCTCCAGCGTCGATGACAAAGAGCCCAACAAATCCAGAATTGATTAAGCTTATTTCATGTGCATGTCGATCTACATGCTATAACAAATGTTACTCGGATTTGTTACGTTCTGCTATGTGTAAAAACTGTCAAGGACTTTCCTGTATGAATAAGGCTAATATAAGTGATCTATTTTCAGATGACGAGGAAGACAGACTAAAAATAGTGATTGACATAATTTGATTCTATTTGTTTTATTCGTAAAAGCATCTTTTGCTTTTCATTTATTTTGTTTGTAATGAAAATTTTGTAAGGTATATATTTTTAAATGTCACTCGCACAGAAACTGCAAAGGTTACTGAAATTTGTATATATAAAAAACATATTTGTGAAAAATTTTATTTGTGTTAAATCACTTTCCATTTTATTGTCAACATCATCTTTTCTTAAACAAGTGCGTTTGAAACGGGGCTGGCTAGTTGCTTTCTGCTTGATAGTTTGCCAAACTCACCAGCTTTAACAGCTTCTGGGCCATTGCGGGGGTTGCGCAGTAAGAGCGGGGAAGGGGGGGTTATCACGCCATGCACTGCCTCATACGGATCCATATGCTTGCACATCTTTTGCAAACAAATCTACCAAACAAAAACAGCCTTTCCAAAACATACCGCTTTGGAACTGGAATTTCACCACCGTCCCTCCCCCTGCAGTATGGGTTGACACGGTTCTCGCCTGAAGGGGAATAGTCTGTTCCTTTGTGACAATGTTGCGTACCGTAACCAAGTCGCTACAGAGCGAGAGAGAGAGAAACTTGCGCCTTGCCTAAAAGCGAGATTGCCAAGTGGTCATAAGTACTGGTTCTGTCATATTTACTAATGCTCATATTTACTACATTGAGCATTTCAAATTTCCCGTTTCCACTCATATCTTGTCTAGAAAATTGGCCCGTACTTCACGAACTGGCGCTGCCACTGCTTTACTGCTTGATTTTGCATGGAAAGACTATAACCATTGGATTCAGCCACCTGAAACTAGTTAATGTAGAAAATTTCATCCGGTTTCTCCTGTTCAAATTCGCGGGTGTTCCTTGTTATTATCTAACATGATCTAGGCAAGTATATCTTACAGCAATACATAGTGAACAGGAAACTAATTACTCCCAAAGAAAGAAAAAACTTTTGCACGCTCACAAGCCTTAACTGTATCGTTTCCTATCAATTGAATTATGCAGTTTCTAAAGAAAAGTCCATTACTGCATGCGTATGAGAAAGCTTCGAACTGTCAATGTTGTTGTGCACTTTCTCGACAGCTACTTACTGCAGAACAACCCGTAAGTGGTGGTCTACAAGACTGAAGTCTGGTGTACCAGAAGGCTAACCAGATGTCGAAAAGCAGCCTGCACCATTCCCCTCCGACCACATTTAAGTGCTCTTATCTTTATGGGCGAGTGCTGAATTTCGCTCGAAGTTAGAGACTCGAACATGAAAGACAGATGTATCGAAATTCTTCATCGATGCATCTTAAGACAGTCTGCTGGTATACTATAATTGATGTTTTGATTAAAAAAAAAAAAAAAAAAAAATGTAGTTCGGTAGTGAGCTCATAACTAATCCCTCTTTCTGAATTTGTAGAAAGAACCCTGCCGTTTTGAGCAATGTGCACTTTTTTTTTTTTTTTTTTTAATCCACGAAGAGCATTCATCAGTGGCCCCTTGCTGCACAGCGCTTCCCCAAGTAATTTATGATCCTCTGATACTTTAACGTCTTAGTGGAAATGTGTCACGTCATTTGTAAGCTTGCACTCCCAGGTACCACTCTAACATAAGCGGCAAAGACATTTACGAAATTTCCAGTTCATGAGCTATTACTCATTGAATGTAATCATACTGGATTTTTTCGCGCACACGCCATTTCTGTTTCACGAACTTTGGAGTCTGCACTGTTCATGGTATTTATTGTCTAACATCATCTTTCACAGTTTCAGTTTACCGCTCGATAGTGTGATAGACTAATATCTCAGATATTTTCAGCTTTCAGAAGCGTTTGAAAATCTCCCGTTTTCCCTTCTCTAGCTTATGTACTGATATGAGAGCAACACGTTTTTCGTATTTGTCCCACTCAATCACGACTGTTTACGCAATTTACATTTCACTTCTGCACAAAAAAAAAAAAAAAAAAAAAAAACTGCACTTCAAAACGAGCAGCTTCTTTTATCCATATAGGGTACAGCCTGTCCCAACTGATGCAATATTATTTATGGTAATACT
Source organism: Thermobia domestica (assembly GCF_964235325.1). Classification (NCBI taxonomy): domain Eukaryota; kingdom Metazoa; phylum Arthropoda; class Insecta; order Zygentoma; family Lepismatidae; genus Thermobia; species Thermobia domestica. The sequence goes on along the minus strand of NC_137455.1, from coordinate 230,235,799 downwards.
AGATATTTTTAAATATAATAAATATACTACCTATAAAACAAAACAATATCGTTAGGATGTATACATGAAATAAGAACAAAACTATTAAACTGATCTTCAGAAAACAGTCCAAGAAAAACTTCCCTAGCAGTAAATTACATTTTTCCTTCTAATTACAGAGCTCTTGATGAAATATTTACACTGACACACAATCATAGTCATACGTCTTGCAAATAAAATCAGGAAAGTAAACACATCGCTGAACAAGACTGCACTTATTTAACATAAAAACACATTTACACGTGACGTTTCGATCTTCTAGCCAAGATCCTCATCAGACGTACACTGAGTGATACAAAAATTACGTAAGTATATATACACACAAGTCATCTCCCTATCTGTTCTCTCATTGGCCCCTTCAAACGGCCAATCTGATTGTAAGGAAATCTATCTGAATTGACCAATGGGAAAACATAACATTCTACCAGAAAGAAACAACAAGGAGCAAACAACCATTGAATAAATTAATTCACATACATTTTTCTGTATTTATCAATAATATTTCCCCATTCTTTATTAAAGCATCTGTGGTCTCTGGGAAAGGTAAAATTGAGGAGGAAAATGAGGGCGTATGGAAAGGCATTGTAGGGCTAGAAGAAGATACCAAGATTTTAAAAAAAAGATGTTAAGAAAGCTAGGGGTCAAAGCGTATAGAAAAGGTAGCAGAACGTTGTTAGACATGGTCAAAAGCAAAGGGAGGAGAAAAAAAAAAAAAAGAGATCAGAAAGGTGTCATTTATTATATAAATTGTAAGGATTGTGATATGAAATATATTGGGGAGATATGAAATATATTGGGAAATTATTGAAAAAAAAGAATTAAACAACATAAAAGTGATGTGAAATATGGCAGAGAAACTAACGCGATCTTTAAACACGTAAAAGAAAAAGGACATGATGTGAACTGGGAAGAAGTTATTATGCTGGAAAGAGAAGAAAGGCTGTGGCAGAAAAAATGGAAAGAGGCTTGGTGGATAGAAAAGGAAGGGGATGTAAACTTAATAAAGAATGGAGAAATATTATTGATAACCATTGAATACATTAATTCACATACATCTCTCTATATTTGTTTGCTCCATGTTGTTTCTTTCTTGTAGAACGTTATGTTTTCCCATTGGTCAGTTCAGATAATTTCCACGTTTCTGATTGGCTGTTTGAACGGGCCAATGAGAGAGCACATAGGGAGATGAATTGTGTATATATACTTGAGTAGTTTTTGTATCATTCAGTGTACGTATGATGAGGATCTTTGCTAGAAGATCGAAACGACACGTGTAAATGTGTTTTCATATTAAATAAGTGCAGTCTTGCTCAGCAGTATGTTTATTTTTCTGAAATATTTAATTACGTAATAAATAAAATAGAGTAATTTCTTTGAAATCGGAATTTTGAATAAAATAATTTAATTCTTACAAAAAGCTGTAGGGACAGTATGTAAATACCGTGACTCGAAAATCAGTTCTCTTAAGGATTAAAACAGACAACTAAGCAAAATATTTTTCTCGGTTATAATATTAGTTATCCATTCTACTCTTTCGCTATTAGTAATACTCAAACAAATACTACTGATCTACTTGCAATCATTAGATTCATTATAAATTAGCTTGTTTCTCGTATTTATTTACTTTTTATTTATTAATTAATTTATTGGTTCATGGTTACCATTCCTAATGATTAAACTAAAAATAAATCACAAATGATCAATAGGATTTCATATGTTACGCATGCAGCTAAAACATAAAATACATTGCACAAAAACAGACCATGAATTTATCTCTCTACGATCACTTAAATGTGTTCTCAAACCCACAATAAGCTGAACAACTAAGGCATGCCATCACATTTCACTCTGTTTATACACGAGGAAGCTATTTTACGCACACTGTAAAATCATTCTTAATTTAAAATAACCAATGATTTTTACCTTCATATACGTAATAAGTAATATAGTTTAGATACATCAAATAATCATTCATAACAGCAATCAACAACAATAATTATAAAACATAAACAATGATTTTCAAAAGAACCAAAAAAATTAAATAAAAAACTTACAGCTGGAATAGACTGAGAATTTGAGATCAAAGGGGGACTGCACTGAGGCTGTGGAGATTGTTGATGTTGTTGCGGTGGTGTAGGAGCCTGAGCCTGGGGAGACGATTGCTGAGGAGCTGTTTGTTGCTGCTGATGGTGTTGTGATTGGGGCTGCACCGTAGGCTGTGACTGGGATTGCACTCCTTGCTGCTGATGTAATGGTTGTTGTTGCTGCTGCTGTGATGGCGGCTGCTGCTGCTGTGGTGGTGGGGACTGATAAATATAATGACTTTGGCCGAACGCTTCTAAAGGTAAACTATTGTCCAGCGTCACACTCTAGAACGAAAAATAACAATAACCCCATATTACCGCGAGTATGGAAGTGTACCGCGTAATGCATTTTATGCACTAAAGCAGGCCTCCCAGCAGAACATTCAAAAAATATAGGACAGTTGGTTTATACAATAGAATATGCTCTGAAACACAAAAAAATACAAATGTATTGCCAGAAAAGGTCAACCTTCACCCCAATGGAAAACAGGAAACAAAATTTAGATTAATACAAAATAAGAGTATATATAATCTTTTACTTTTAAAAGTTCTAGCTCCGGAAATTATATATATACACTTCTAACAATTGTTATACAATATAAATTTTAGAACATTTCCAGTTCATAAAAAAATTTCAGGACATTTCCTAGATTTTCACCATTTTTCTGCTTTCCATGTCCTTTCCAGAGCGTTTCCACGACACCCTTTTATTTCCAGGTTTACAATGGACGCGTGGGAACCCTGCATATTATGTGCAGCAATACTGGAAGGCGTTGGGATATGTTGGTGAATACCAACTCACCTCAATGCATAGCCAATACTCAGCACACAATGCTGAGTGAAAATGCTAACACAGCTTGCGTTATACACTATGTGATCAAAAGTATCCGGACACCCCAAAACATACGTTTTTTATATTAGGTGCATTGTGCTGCCAGATACCCATTATCAGTGACCTCAGTAGTCAGACATCGTGAAAAGGCAGAATGGGGCGCTCCGCGGAACTCACGGACTTCGAACGTGGTAAGGTGATTGGGTATCACAAGTGTCACAAGTCTGTACGCGAGATTTCCACACTCCTAAATCTTCCTAGGTCCACTGTGTCTGATGTGATAGTGAAGTGGAAACGTGAAGGGACGCGTACAGCACAAAAGCGTACAGGCCGACCTCGTCTGTTAACTGACAGAGACCGCCGACAGTTGAAGAGAGTCATAAAGTATAATAGGCAGACATCTATCCAGACCATCACAGAGGAATTCCAAATTGCATCAGGATCCATTCCAAGTACTATGACAGTTAGGCGTGAGGTGAGAAAACTTGGATTTCATGGTCAAGCGGCTGCTCATAAGCCACACATCACGCAGGTAAATGCCAAACGACGCCTTGCTTGGTGTAAGGAGCATTGGACATTGAACAGTAGAAAAACGTTGTGTGAGTGACGAATCACGGTACACAATGTGGCGATCCGATGGTAGGGTGTGGGTATGGGTATGGCGAATGCCCGGTGAACGTCATCTGTCAGCGTGTGTAGTGCCAACAGTAAAATTTGGAGGTGATGGTGTTATGGTGTGGTCATGTTTTTCTTGGAGGGGGCTTGCACCCCTTGTTCTTTTGCGTGACACTCTCACAGCGCAGGCCTACATTGATGTTTTAAGCACCTTCTTGCTTACCACTGTTGAAGAGCAATTCGGAGATGGCGACTGCATTTCTCAACACGATCGAGCACCTGTTCATACTGCACGGCCTGTGGCGGAGTGGTTACACGACCATAACATCCTTGTAATGGACTGGCCTGTACAAAGTCCTGACTTGAATCCTATAGAACACCTTTGTGATGTTTTGGAACGCCGACTTTGTGCCAGGCCTCACCGACCTACATCGATACCTCTCCTCAGTTCAGCACTCCGTGAAGAATGAGCTGCCATTCCCCAAGAAACCGTCCAGCACCTGATTGAAAGTATGCCTGCCAGAGCGGAAGCTGTCATCAAAGCTATGGGTGGGCCAACAGCATACTAAATTCCAGCAGTACGGATGGAGGGCACCACGAACTTGTAAGTCGTTTTCAGTCAGGTGTCCGGATACTTTTCATCACATAGTATAAGAAACTGTAGTATGGCAAGGTTCTTCAGTTGTTTCATTGGGGAAGAATAAGCACAGGAACAATAGGAACACAGGAATATAGGAAACAAAGGAAGAAAAAAAGAGCGGACAAGGAAGGAAAGGAAAAAGCAAATAAAAAAATAATTTTGAGGATTAGTGACTAACCCTTAGAAAAAATGCTAAGACATATTTAGCATGTTGCTAATATGTAGCAATTTAAATCATCACTGGAACTGCCCTTGGCGTGTATTTTTAATAATTTAATCACTGAAAAATATAGGAACGCTATAACGCACAAACTAAAAGAGAGAGTAAAGTGAAACTTTGCAAGAAGCAACTATAAGAAGAGAGACACCTTGTATGTATTAAACAGAACGACTCAACAAATAGTGTTCAACAAATCAGGTGACTGTGGTGACTATTCCATTTGTTGGTAATGGAAGCGTCTTCTTTTCATTGCAGATGATTATTGCATAGTCTGGAAGAATGTTTTGGAGGGTAATCCTGTTGTAGTACAAACTTACTGCTCCAAATCCGAGCTCCTCTTGGAATTTCATGCCTTACGTAAGCGTTGTGAAACATGCTTTTGTCTATTATTACATTAATTCGAACTAAATTATTAATTTGGTAGTCTGTAAAACATCGACAAACAGTGACGCTACCTTCTGTGTGCCTTGCTGTAGGTATTGCCCGGTCGGGATGAAACTGCTCTTCAAAATGACAATACACGAACTTCTAACATTAGAAGGGGAAATAGTTGGAATTTAGATTCGTCGATCCAGAGTGCCCTCTTCAATTGCTCCTTATTCCAGTCTTTATTTGTTATTTTGGCCCAGGATTATATTTCAGTGATGTTTCTTATATAAAGGAATGGTTTAATTACCGCAATCTACCCGTAAACCCACAGGTCTCAAGGTGCCGGTCCACCGTCCTATTTGATATCGACTGGAAATGGTTTCTCTACAACACTATTGGTTCCTCCAGAGTGTTCAACGTCTATTCCGTTTGCCTATTTTTCCATTGGACTTGTCCTTAAGACAAGTCTTTTATTTTTGGATCAGCGGTCAATCGAATCCATTTTTTATGGCGAGTTTTGAGTATACAGTAACGGCATTCAGACACGGCAGACGGAGACAGTAATGGTTGTCTCCCATCAACAAAACGCAGCGAGTTGTCACTGTAGTAGTATGAAGTTATATTTGCTCGCTTGAAAAACGTGTACTGACTGTATACATCAAATTTACAACTGAAATTTTCTAATATCTCTCTTCAGAGTTATATAATTAATCTAAATTGTTTGTAAATATTTCTGGAGAAACCTTATACTTGTTAGTATTTGTTTGCACACGTTGAGTGTGACGGAAAGGAGTGTGTGAATGTATAGTTGTATTTGAGTGTGTATTTGGTTTTCACCAAGAAACTCACAAATGTTTTTGACAAGGTAGAACGTTCGTGTCCAGTATCTACAGTTCTTCACAAGAATGTGATTCCTCTCAGCAAAGAAAGTCAAACGAATTGGAAGGGTGGGCGAAAATGAAAGACTTGAAAAAAAATGTGAAAGAAAAAGGAAAATATCTGCAGTTCGGTAAGACTGATTTGTTCATATATAGCCAGATGAACAAGAAAATTTGTGATTTACAAGCTTACAATAGAAGAGGAAAAAAAAGTAAAATTTTCATCTTGAGATTCATAGATCACTTTGTTCTGTACTAAAAATGACAGAATTTCAAAGAATGACAGAATGACTATATATATATATATATATATATATATATATATATATATATATATATATATATATATATATATATATATATATATATATATATATATATACAGGGTGTTAATGAACTAGACCGACAAACTGAAATTTATTCCCCACATCAAAATAAGAATATATATATATATATATACACCTTTTACATACATGGACCATCAATCAATGCTTGTACGATGATTCCTTGTCTTTCCAAACGCCCAGAAAAAGATCTGATGGTTAGTAGCTTTTTTTTTTTTTTTATCAATTTTTATTTTTTTTCCACAACACACTTTTCTTTTACTTTTGCGTAACTCAGATATAGTGAATATATTTCCTGCGGAACTAGAGAAATAACACAGCAAGCATACACATCTCCCTTCAATACTCATTAAATATTATAGAAATAGGATAATAAGCGCTATATAAATACTAACTATTGACTGTAGCAAAACCAGAGAAATTTTCTGTAATAGACGCACTCTCAAATTTTGATAGATGCTTAAGTCTAATGTGCAACGCAGATCGAATACCGAATACTACTAGCAATATAATAATAAATGTGTCTAATATAATGCCGTCCACGAGACGAGACGAGAAAAAAGGATTGTTAGTCTCAACTCGTAAGTTTTGTAAGACACATCTCGTCTCGTTCTCGAAGAATTTTTTTTCTCTAGTTTCGATTATCGGAAAAGATATCCTCGTCTGGTTTCGTTTTGCAAATTTATATACAAATTCCTCACTTGATTTTTTAGGATTCCAAACTACGCTATGCATAAGTGTCGGAAATCATAAAATAGGTTTTTCCGTTCATCTGTCGTCAGGTATCAGAGCAGAAACAGTAGGATATCGAGACGAGGATTTCGCAATCGATTCAGCGTGCGAGAAACTTGTTTTGTCTTCTCCATTAACCCTCTGTTCAAACCAGAAGTAATTAAAATTAATCATTTTAGGTTTCAAGATTTATTGCAATAGAACAAAAATGGTACTATATAGCGACAAACATTTTTCTGCAATCGATTCAGGGTCTCAGGAATATTATATATATATATATATATATATATATATATATATATATATATATATATATATATATATATAATTATCAGAATATGTAACACTCTATTGAAACTGGAAGTGGTTGAATTCACAGTACTTCTAGTTTCAGTACTGATTTTTATAAAGCAAGAATTGTAAAAGATATTGAGGAGCACCGTTACTACAATAGATTCCGTGTTCCAAGAATAGGTTCTATACCTCCCTTAACTCTATATTGAAACCGGAAATGGTTCAAATTAACGATTTTTGGTTCCAATATTTATCACCATAGAACAAAAACAGTAAGGAATAGCGAGATTTTTTAAATAGAGTCAGGAACAGGTTCTTTCTTTGATATTATTTCTCTATTACAATCAGTAGTTATAGATGTAGCCGACTACTTCGAAGACTGACTATTGTATTCGGATAGTTTGGAAGTCTTCGTAGTTTCATACTGTGAAACGATATTCATTGGTCTTAATTTCATCTAGAAGTTGAGAATCCTTCAGCGTAACGAAAGGTTCATGAAAGGAATCATATAACATTCAAACCATATTTATCATTGGAGTATATGATGTAATGACTCGCGTATCTTTAAAAAATCAATAAGTGATCTTCATTGTGTTTGTACAATAATTTTATCAATTTATGATTTTTATGCTATGATTCATGTAACACTAAAACAGAGTTTGAGAATTGAGACTGGGAACTAGAGTTGCCTACCAGACTCCTGAAATTTCTCGTCTCGTCTTGGTTCTAGTTTCGAAAATGAGAAGAGAATTATCACATTTCTCATCTCGTCTCGAATTTAAAAAGAAATTTCTCATCTCGGGGCTAACACTAGTCTAATACTACATACCCTATCAATAAATTACGCTTAATTAGCCGTGCAGAAATGACGTAGAGTAAAACCACACTAGCAGAAACTCTAGGGTCTAGTGAAATTAATATAAAAAGTTCCAGCAGCATTTGGCTGAAATATAAATTAGAAACAAACACCTGCATGAATTCATGTTATTGTGTTTTTGTCGTAATTATGAAGGTTTATTTCCTGTTTCAGTTTGTCAGTCTAGTTCATTAGCACCCTGTATATGCATATATCTATCAATGTAATAAGTCAATGTCAAACCAAACAAATTACTGTCTCATAAATTATTACAGAAACTAATTTTATATTAATTTGTTTGACTTGGTAGAGAGTTCGAACTGTGTAATGTGGGTTCCTGTCACCACGGCATGATGCGTCCTCAGGTTGTGGATCGAGGAGAAGGCCTCTGCATATAGAGGTTAGAAGTTAGATGTGAGTATACTGAATAACTCGTCGCGGACAGACAACAAGCAGTAGTCCTCCAGCTTGGGTGTTTGGGTGGGACTAACAACCTCATCCTGTAAAAAATGAACTTGTTCAGAAAGATTCACAGAAGCCTCGGACCACGACAGATAACTTGGCACGACCTCAGCAAAAGAAAATGGACATGAGATTTGGAATATTAGAAGTCTTTATATGGTAGACGCGTGTGAGTTAGAAAAATACAGGATGGATCTAGTAGGAGTTCAGGAAGTTAGGTGGGAAGGAAATGGAACTAAATTCCGGAAATTTTACGTTCTTTTACCGGGAAGGAAATAAAAATCACCAATTAGGAACAGGGTTTTCGTTCACAAACGAATAATATCGGCAATTAAGCGAGTTGAATTTGTTACTGACAGACTTCCTTTTATTATTCTTAAGGATCGGTGGCATGATATTATTGTTTTAAATGTACATGCCCCAAGTGAAGATAAGGATGACGGTGTAAAACACAGTTTTCACGAAGAAGTGGAACGGATATTTGACCAACTCCCGCGATGCCATATGAAAATTCTGTTAGGGGATTTCAATGAGAATGTAGGACGAGATGATATTTTCAAACTGATTATAGAGAACGAAAGTCTGGATAAGGAAAGTACTGACAACGGTGTTGGACTCGTGAACATTGCAATATCAAAAACCTTATCGTGAAGAGTACAAAATTCCCACAATGCGACGTTCATAAATACACTTGGACCTTACCAGACGGTAAAACAATCAAATTGATCACGTTTTAGTAGATAGAAGACAATTTAGCACAATTGATGTTCGGTCGTTTAGAGGGGCTGATTGTCATACTGACCACTAACTGGTAGCAGCGATGAGGAAAGAGATTATCGTTGAATAAAAAAAATATGCAAAGTCTAGAAACGGAGAGATTTAATTTAACGAAATTAGAAGACAGCCAGGTACAAGAGGAATACCAGATTGAAGTTTCGAATAATAGATTCTCGGTTTTAGAAGATTCGGAGTGCACTAGTGTTGAGGATACTTGGATTGAAATTAAAGACAGTATAAAAATTTTAGCAAAAGAAAAATTGGGACATGCGGAAATACGTAGGAACAAACAATGGTTCCACCAGGAATAAATAAAACTGGCAGAGAAGAGAAAACAGACAAAATTACGTTGGTTATAAAATCCGAAAGAAATAACTACACAAACTCTTGTAGACATCAGGCGGCAAATTTCCAAAACTTTTAGAACAAATAAACACGACTTTTTTGAAAGCTAAAAGGAGAAACTTGAAAAAGATAACAGTATAAAAAATAAATAAATAAATATATATAAGCCATATATATATATATATATAAATAAATATATATATAAATAAATAAATATGTATAAATATATATATATATATATATATATAAGCCATTCAACGAATTTAAGAAAGGCTATCAACCTTGTGCTTATATGTTAAAGAAAGCTGACGGAATAGTTCTCACTGACACAGATAGCATCTTAAATAAATAGAAAGATTTCTTTGACGACACGCAACCCAAAACTAACGTGCGTGGAGAAAGGGAAATACATACCGCAGAACCGTATATTCCAGAAGTTAACCGAATAAAAGTAGAAATCGCTAAAAAGAAATTAAAAAAGCCCACATCTTCTAGACGAAATTCCGGCTGAGTTAATTTTAGCTGGGGGCGAAAAATTGTGGAACAAGATACATAACTTATTTTCCTTATCTGGAACAAGGAAGAACTGCCACAAGAGTGGAAAGAATCAATCATTGTTTAATTCATAAAAAGGGCGACAAAACTGACTAATAACTATCGAGGCATATCTCTTGTCAACATCCTATAAAATCCCTTCAAACATTCTATTAGCGAGATTAACCCCATACGCAGATGAAATTATTGAAGAGTATCAGCGCGGATTTAGAGGAAACCGATGAACTATCGACCAAATATTTACTATCCGAGAAATACTCGAAAAGAAACGGGAATACAAAGCCCGGTACAACAACTATTTATTCATTTTAGAAAGGCTTATGACTTGGTTAGGAGAGAAGCATTTACAACATTCTTACAGAATTTCGAATACCAAATAGCTAATTAGATTAATTACAATTTGTATAAGTGAATCCCAAAGTAAAGTCCGGGTAGGAAAATTTTTGTCCACGAGCTTTCACGTCGAGAATGGCCTGAAACAAGGAGATGCGTTGTCACTATTATTATTATTATTATTATTCAACTTCGTCCTAGAATAAGCTATAAGGAAATTCAAAGATAGCAATAAGGGCCTAGAATTGAATGGTATTCACCAGGTTATGGCGTATGCAGATTATGTAAATTTAAAAGGGGATGATAGGAGAACAATAGAAAGAAATGCAGAAATCTTATCAAATGCTTGCAGAGACATGGATTTAGAAGTAAATGCTGAGAAAACTAAATACATGGAAGTTTGTCGGGATTGTAACACGGAAAATTACAGATGCGTTAAAATATCAAATAACACTTTCGATACAGCGCATACTTTCAAATATCTAGGATCAATATTAACAGACGAAAACCATATTCACGAAGAAATTAAATGTCGACTAAAAGCAGGGAATTCGTGTTATTATTCAGTTTAAAATCTCTTGTCGCGAATTCTGTCGAGGAATTTGAAGCCTAAAACATAAAACGATAATCATGCCTGTTGTTCTGTATGGTTGCGAGACATGGTCGCATACTTTGAGGAAAGAGCGTAGACAAAGTATTTGAAAACAAGATCCTGAGACGAATATTCGGACCCAGGAGGAACGGGAATAGCAGAAACTTCATAACGAGGAACTACATAATGTGTATGGTTTACCGAACATTGTTACGGTAATCAAATCTAGGAGGCTCAGGTGGGTAGGTCACGTAGGCAGAATGGAAGGAAATAGGAACTTTCAGAGTCTTAGCTGGAAGACCAATCGGAAAACGACCATTAGGAAGACCTAGGCGCAGAAAAAGGAATACAAAGTGGAAACTGGATGCAGTTGGCTAAGGACAGAAGTCGGTGGAGAGCTTTTGTGAATGAGGCCATGGAGTTACAGACTTCAGGTTTTTCTTTTTCTTTTCTTTTCTTTTTTTTAATATAAAATAGCAATGAATTACCTTCTGCTTTAAGTGCTTTATTATTTTCAAGCTATTTGCAACTTTTATTTTGTACTTTTAGCGCTGTTGTTGATTTTTTTGAAGAAAATATTTCATTCCCTGGTTTTTGTTAGTTTTTGAAGTCTATTATTTTTCTATTAAATCTGCTTATTATCTTCCACTTTTTCGTTACCTCAATAGTTAGATACCTTAATTCAAGTAAAGCACTGACTTCTTACTATGTGCATCAGCTTTAGAAAAATATGTGACCAAATAAGTATATTAATGGGTCTACGTGTTACGGAATTATATCTGAACACAAACACAATATTAACACAGCGTCTGTCGAGGAGTTTAAATCCCAAGTACAATAATCAGATCCTGATAAAAGGATCCTGCACAATCCTCATGGAAATTGGATTTCGGTGGAATCGCTTGAAACGGTGATATCTTGTATACTCGGTTCACTATCCTCTTATACAGTTTCAGAAACTCAAACCCTTTCCCCCAAAAACCGCAAAACAGCACTCAAATAACGTCAGCGGACAATTCTCCCGCTGGCAAAACCTATCCATCAATGCTTGTACGACGTTGCCTTATATCTTTTCAAATTGTCAAGAAAGGGATGGTTAGTAACCAGTTTTCGTTCTTCCATTTTTCCTTTTTTTCGGTCATTTTTAAAAAAAAAACCACAACAAAATTTTTTTTTTACTTTCCCGTAACTCACATAAAGCAGTGGCGGCGTAAGGGCGGGGTGAGCGGTGCCCCCGCCCCAGGCCCCACATTCTGGGGGCCCCCGACGGTAAGTAAAAAATAATTACTAAGGAATCTTTTTAGCATGAACCGTAGAAGGGCCGCCAAGGCTTATAATCCATACCTTCCCTAAATGTAAACGCAATTAATTGTCAATCAATATTACACCAAATAAAGCATGAAACAACACAAATATCACTCTAATAAAGCTAATCAATGCTTGATTTCCGTATAAGCTAAAAGCTTCGGGCCTCACTCTCTTGGGGACTCGAAAGGAATTTAAAGACAAAACTGAATGTAGATTAAAAATAAATAAAATAAAAGTTTCATTATCCTGGAGCCTCCCAAAGAAATTTAAAGGAGAAAGCTTTGAATGTAGGTGAAAAATAAAGTAAAGGTTTCATACTCTTGGGGGCCCTAAAAGAATTTTAAAAGGAAAAGGCTGAATGCAGGTAGAAAAATAAAACAAACGTTTCAATTTCTTGAGGCCTCCAAGAAAATTAAAGAAAAATTTGAATGTAGGTGAAAAAAATAATAAAATAAGAGTTTCACTCTCTTGGGGCCCCAAAGAAACTTAAAAGAAACAATGTAAGTGTATTGAAATACGAATAAAATAAAAGTTTCACTTTGATCAATAACCTCAGAGAAAAATTTAAAGGAAAAAGCTGAGTTTGGATTAAAATATAATAAATGAAAGTCAAAAAAATCTTTACGTTTTACGTCCCACGGTTATGCCGGTTAGAATAAGGAGACGGTGATAATGAGATGAGTGAAATGGTGGAATGAAGAAAGTGGGAGGAAACGGGAGAGCCCCGAGAAAACCCACGAGCACGGTGTTTGTCCACCACAAAGTCGACACGGCGCGAGCTGGGATCGAACCAGGGACCCTAAGCACCGGAGGTGAACGCTCTACCACTGAGCCACCGCGCCCCCTAAATGAAAGTCAAAGTATATTGTGTTGTTTACATTGTAAGGTCTTACGATACAAGTAATGGGGCTCCGTCTGCTAGCCTGCTTCCTAAAATATCACTGTTTATTTATTTATTTATTTATTCGTATATCAGTTCAATAGAAGGGTAGAAAGAAGGGGTACATAATACTTTATTAGGGTACTAGCATTATGTTGCTAACTAAAAGCTCTTCGGTGCAGACGCTATAGTCGCTGATTCACTTCTGTCTTTTTTTCTTTTGTCCTTTACAAGTCGAATTTCTAGCGACCGAAACCCTTTTGCATAGCTGTTTTCCCCATTTCTGCTTTTTTTTTTTTTTTTTTTTTTAATTTATTTTGGCGTATGATTTACATTTCAGCCCACAAATTTAGAGTGAAGAAAATGATCAATAAGGAAACAAGAGTTCCAACTTTGATACGGAATATAAGTCCTTTGACCATTTTCGTTTTTGCTAACAATAATTCATTGAACCTTGTGGCTTACATGCTGAGCACGTTAACGTTCTGGCGGTCACTTTCTTTGGAGCAATGGAACGTTTGTTGGTATTCTTCCCTAGATCTACTCTCCAATGGAATGTGCTGGAAAATCATATAAAGATTGGTCTGAAACATGAAACTGACACTAGATGGGGTTCAAAAGCAGAAAGTTTTAAAGGCACTTTCTAGTCAATAGGATCAAGTAATTAATCTGTTGGAAGATCTAGTGACACTTCGATTGAAACGCTTCATATTAGAGGAGATAGTGGTGGTCTTCTTGCAGGCATCCAGTCATTTAACTTTATCGCTTTACTATATTTCTGGTCTGCAGATCTCTCATATATTGATCGGATCGAAAAATGCCTTCAATCTCAGGATATGAGTTTCAATCAAACTCTTATTCAGTTACAGAGCCTAGTTGACACCATTGATACCTGGAGACTTGAGCTGGGGAAGCAAATCTTATCCGCAGCTGAAGGAAGTTGCAGGGCATGGAACATAAGTGTGGGTACACACAGTAAAAGAAGGAGATGCATGCCTGGAGAAGCAAAGAATGAACCCCTGACTGCACATTCTGAAGTGAAGCACCCTATCAATGAAATTCTAGATGAGATGAGACAACAAATGTAGGATCATTTTACTCAGATGCATGAACTGAAAGACAGGCTTGTATTCCTATGTTGTATGGCCAACTTTGTGCAACTGCTAGATGATGAGAGGAAGAAAGGGCTAAAACCATGTTGCTATGATTTGGCTTTGTTCTACCCGAATGACCTGGATGGCTTAAAACTATTTCAGGATTATATAATCCGTTCACTACGATGTACTAATCCGTTCACTTTTCCCCACAAGGCATACTGAAATATGTATCTTGAATGGGGGATTGAAATTTACTAAAGATTGGCAACCGTTCTTCAGATTTTGACAACGCTGACTGTATCTGTCGTATTATGTGAAAGGTCTTTGAGCAAAATGAAATTGATAAAACCACACTTGCGTTCCACAATGAGTCAAGAAAGATTCACGAACCTAGCCATTCTTTCTATCAAAAATGAAATAGCGTCCACTTTGGATTGAACTTTTGCTATAATATATTGTAACACTGTAAACGTACGTTAATAAGTGGTAATGGAAATAGTGATAAGTGACAGAACATAAACCTGACTGAACTATTAAATACAAAATAATATAATCATAAAACAAGTGTATAATCTGGAAACAATAGTAAAAAGGACAAGCAAGAGAGAAATATTCTAGTGCTTAACTATTAATTGATACTTCGGCAAAAGCAGTAGGACTAAATAGACCGTACATTATCACTGGAGAGAAACCTAGTAAAAGGTGAATGAAGAAGACACGCACGGGAGAAATCTATTCTATCCATTATTTAAGGATAGTTCGGAAAAAAAAAAAAAGTATTTGAGTATTATGTATGATCACTGGAGAGAAACCGAATGTTAAAGTGAATGGGGCTAATTGTAGAAGAAAAATCTAATCAAATAAAATCCATCTAGCGTAAATTCCGACAGGAAGAAACTATGAATAAACAACCATATGAGAAATTGTGCAGGAGAAACACCAAAGGCGAGAACCGAACAAAAATATTATGTAAAACATAGAGCTTATATTTAGAAATCGCATCGGTTATATTATTATTTGCAATGTTTGCAATATCAGCTCATTGTTACGATCCGTACGTAAGTTTGACTCTAAATGTATTGTTAGGAGCATTACTTCCATTATTCAATCTAATTATAGTACGCGTTGATACTAAGCTAATATATGTGTACGATTATTGATTGTTACGTTTTGTTTGTTCTTAAGATTATGTTATTTTTGTCGTGGGTTATAGTTTCCATTACACTTGTATCCTTAATCCTTTTTCTATCGTGTTCTTTGTTTGAAAATGAATAAAAAAGAAAAAATATGCAATGATAGCCTGGTCCAGTTTTATTCTTAGATACCAGCCTGAAGGCGGTTCTAAGCATTTGAAAAATAGAGACGGGTTCTGAATGTTACCCCCATTTGTTTAATATATCCCAGATTAAAATGATCTAAACACACACACCAAAAGTAAAGGGGGAGGAGTATAGAGAAAGAATGGTTATGTAAATGAATGTCAAACGTAGAAGTGTATATATCACGGTTGTTCGAAAAGGGGCCCCGATCTACTTGACTGGCCCCGGGCTTCAGTTTGTCTTACGCCGCCACTGCATAAAGTAAACATTTTCCTGGAAACTAGAGCAATGTAACACAATAAGCATAAACGTTTACCGTGAACAGTGATTAAGTACTATAGCAATAGAATATAAGCGTTATATAAATAGTAATTATTGACTGTAGAAAAACCTAAGGAATGTCCTATAATAGACGCACTCTCCAATTTTGACAAACACTGAAGCCTATTGTGTATTACAGTTCGAATACTATTACCATTATAACAAGAAATACGTTTGATATAGTGGTGTTCACCAGTCGACACGAGAAATAGGGTTTCTTTACATAAATTTTGTAAGTTCCATCTCGTTTCTCTTCTCGAAGAATTTTTTTCTCTAGTTTCAATTATCGAAAAAGATGTCCTCGTCTAGTTTCATTTTGTAAAATCACATACAAGATATATGACCTGATTTTTTATAGATTTTCAAACTATGCTATGCATAAGTGTCGGAAGTCTTACAGAACGTGTTTGTCCGTCCGTTCGTCTCTCGTCAGTTATTACAGCCAAAACAATAGGAGATATCGAGATGCGGATTTTGCAATCGATTCAGCACTCCAGAAACAGGTCCTGTCTTCTCATTAACCCTCTACTCAAACCAGAAGTAATTAAAAATAATCATTTCAGGTTTCAGTATTTAACACCATAGAACAAAAATAGTAATAGACAGCGAGGAACATTATCACAACCTGCAACACTATCGGAACCGGAAGTAGTTCAATCTATAATACTTCTGTTTTCAATACTGATTTTCATAAAGCAAGAACTGGAAAAGATATTGAGAAGCACTTCTTATGCAATCTATTCAGCGTCCCAAGAATAGATTCTATACCCTCCCTTAATCCTCTATTCAAACTGGAAATGATTCAAATTAACGATTTTTGGTTTCAACATTTCGCCACAGAACAAAAACTGTAAGGAATAGCGAGAAATGTTTTATATATATGGACTCAGGAGCAGGTTCTTTCTTTGATATTATTCCTCTATTACATCCGGTGGTTGTAGATGTAGCCGACTACTTCGAAGTTTTAAGTATTGTATTCGAATGTTTTGGAAGTATTACATAGTGTCAACTGTGAAACAACATTCACTTGTCTTAATTTCATCTAGAGGTTACCAGAATCCTTAAGCGTAACGAGAGGCTTATGAAGGGAATGATATAACATTCAAACCATATTTATCATTGGAGTATATGAACTTGCGTATCTTTATAAAAATGATACATGTTCTACACTGTGTTCGTACAATCATTCTACCAACTTATAATTTTATATTATGATTCATGTATCAATAAAACAAAGTTTTATAACTAAGACTGGGATAAACTAGAGTTGCCCGCCAGACTCGTGAAATTTTTCGTTTCGTCAAGATCCTAGTCTCGAAAATGAGACGAGAATGGTCATTTTTCTAATCTCGTCTCGAATTTAAAAGATATTTCTCATCTCGGGAGCAACACTAGTCTAATACTATATATCCTACCAATAAATTACGCTTAATTAGCCGTGTAGGAAAGACGTAGAATTAAAGCAACACTAGGAAAAACTCTAGGAACTAGTGAAAAAATTTAAATAAAAAAAAGTTCCAGTAGCATTTCGCTGAAATATAAATTAGAAATGAACATCTGCGTGAATTCATGTTATTGTGCTTTTGTTATAATTATGAAGGTTTATTTCCTGGTCTGCACAATTCCAATTGCTTGTTTCTTAAAGACATTACGTATTCACTAGTTAATAAAAGAATCATATGTGCTCATTTAAAACCTACTTGGGGAATTTGTAGGACAAACGTAATACTTAAATATGGATTATAATTATTATTATCAATCGATAACCACTTCTCTCTATATATATTAGCAGTTTTGCAACCGTTTCCTCGTATACAAAATCCTTAGGTATTATGTTTTAATGTAGTTTTTTTTTTTTTTTTTTTTAAATAAGAAAAAGACTTCTAGAAAAGACACAAAAGGGAAAATGTGGCAACAACAGATCTGTCACCCTCACTGACTTTCCTTCGACCAGCCATAAATAAGCCCCCATACTGAGTTTGGTGACATTCTACACCACCCGCGGTGAGTCGGCATCGGACAGCAACTGGACACCAGGATAGCGGACGTACTATACATATTGTAATCCTGAGAAAAGAGTCTCAATATACACAACCACAAATCAGTGACGGTTTGGCCACTATTGGGCAACTTAAAAAAGTCGCAACATAACGATGTTTTGGATTTCAGTGAAAATGAATGAAGCTGTATTATGTTGTAGATCTTGCCAACATGAAAAAAAAAAGTCTTAATGAGCACAACCATCAATCACTGACCGTTTGGCCACTACAGGTCCATATTTTTGAAAACAGGTGAGTATGACGATATTTTGGATTTCGGTGAAAATGAATGAAACTGTGATATGTTGTAGATATTGTGATCCCGAGAAAACGTCTTAATGGGCACAACCACCAATCACTAATCATTTGGCCACTACAGGGCCACTTATGAAAGCAACTGAAGAAAATGATATTCTGAATTCCCCTGAATATGACTGGAACAGTGGTACGTTGTAGATCTCGTGCTCCTGAGACAGAGTTAATTTGTGGCTACAGGGCCACTCTAGGTCAATTGGTAGAGCATTTGTTCACATTCCGGAGGTTCGACCCAGGCCGGTCATCCTGGCTGCGGTTTTCTGGGGGCTTTACTTTGTCCCGTAAGATAAATATCGGGATGTTATCTATGATTAAATGGTGTTGGCAGCTACTCTCCCTATCCCTTTTCCGGGTTGTGAGATAGGATCACAATATCTACAACATACCACGATCGTTACATTTTGCTGTTTTCAGAAAAGTGGACTCGTAGTGGCTAAACGGTCACTTATCTGTGGTGGTGCCCACTGAGACTTTTTCTAGGTTCACAATATTTAGAACGTATCACGGTTTCAAGCCATTCCATCGAAATCCAATTTCCATAAGGATTATGCGTGATCCTTTGTTGGAAACTGCGAAGAAGTATACCCTTAAAATTGAAAAAGCATGATCAAAATCAGTATACCTGTATCATGGTTAAGTGTGAACATGCACACAATGACGACGACTAATTACAACATGAACACGGTCAGCTGTAGAAGAGTTTCAAAGTTTAGGTTTTAGGATTATTGTATACATGGGACTACAAGGAAGGCATGCTCCTCCAAACGAAGAATAAATCATCGGTACGTCGAAGATATGCGTGATCATACATAAAATTACGGTATGAGCAATCAGCCATTGAAAATTTTCATGGTCTAGTTCTCAAGACTATTGTTAGATCCTTATGATGTTTACATGGGATCACAAGGAAAGAATAATCTTTCAAACAATAAAATAATTATCAAAATCGGTGCAACTTTCTCGAAGCTATGAGTGACTATAACACAAAAATAAATAAATAAATAAACACCGTCGGCCATTGAGGATTTTCATGGTCTAGCTCCGAAGACTATCAATGCATCGTAATTAAATTTACATAAGATCACGAGAAAAGTATGCTCCTGCAAACAAACAAGAATAAAGTTATCAAAGTTCATGTCCTTGCTTCAAAGTTACTAACACATCTCATATATGCCCGTTCTTCCCATGGGGAAAATAGGTTTATGGAAAACATTTGAATGCCGCGTCCCGCTTAGAATACGCATTTCAACGAAATTGTAATCATAAAACATTTGACATACTATATTTTTGGCATATATCTTGAGCATCCCTTCTCCTTATGAAATGTCCATTAATTAATACATGTAACCCTGAGGCAGGAACTAAATGTGTTCCAAGATTCATTTCAAATGCGTAAGTAATTTTCTGTGATGCGATCAAACACTTACGTCTATTTCAATGTGGCGAAAAAATATAGAAACTGCACTCCATTTTAAAACGGAATTTTGGAAAATGTTATGTTACGCATACGCTTATTTTTAACGAGGACTTTATATCTCGAGTTTGATCTCCCAAAATTCAGATTTGTGTGTACTCGATTCTGGGTAAGATATTTTAATCCCTCTCTACCTTACTTTTTTTTTTTTTTTTTAATCCTTTCATATTGATTGCTCTCCTACGAAATTTTCTGTCCAAATCTTACGTTTCTGATATATTAATATAATCACAATTTTCAGTAAATCACTTCCACTTTTCCATATAATCATACACATTGCCTCTTTCCCAGAAGAATTTCCGAAAACGCAAAGTGCGTATGCAGCTTCCTTTTACGGATTTTATAACTCCAACTTATGCAATTTTTGAATAAATAATGGCTCGTATAGAAATTATGCCCTTTACCTTCTTTACAAGCGGAATCTTCGTAACTGCTGAAATTCATATTTGAATATTTTTTATTTAACAGTTTATGTACCGATTTAAGCGAATGCTCACACTGTGCATTTTCTCAATAAAGAAAGGGAATCTGAATATTATACACATGACTCAACTTTTTCCCTTAGAGCAGGAGTTTTCGGAAACGCTGAAACACTTATTGCCTTATTTTTATTCGGGAGTTCATATACTGAATTTCATATATCTAATTCGAGTGAATTCCCATATTCAGGCCTTCTGAATAAATAAATAAATAAATAAATATTTTAAATAAATAAATAATTTAAATAAATAAAATAAATAAATAAATAAATAAAGATGAGAATGATTGAAATTGGCTTTTTTTTTTCTTTCCTTCTTTGTAACAGGACTATTATAAACGCTCAAGTACAAGGTCTGTCCCAAAATTAATGCGCCCTATTTTCTTCTGCCGCGACCATCTTTCGCACAGCGTTGCAACTTGTACGAAAAGGTGGGTGGAGTCTTGGGAACACAGCGCGACCAGCGCCAGTCGGCTCCGAGCTCCTGGAGAGTCACAGAACCTGTTTCAGTGAACCCTTCTGTGAGTGCTCGGTCGAAATAAAAATGAAAAAAACTATCGAGCAGGATACGCGATAAAGTTTTGTTTCAAACTTGAGAAAACGCCGTCGGAGACTTTTGGGTTGCTTCAGAAGGTTTTTGGTGCGGAATGCATTTCATATTCACAGTGCAAAAGATGGCATAAAATGTTCAAGGAAGGTCGTGAGGAGATCGCCGACGAACAACGATCAGGTCGTCCCTCAACGTCGCGAGATGAAAGTTCGGTTGAAAAAGTGCACGAACTGTTGAACTCTGATCGAACAATGAGTGTTTGTCTAATATCTGAAATACTTGACATTCCGAAGACCATTGAGCACAAGACTGTGACGGAAAACTTACAAATGCTGAAGGTGTGTGCCAAACTTGTCCCGAGAGTGCTCACCGATTGACAAAAGAACAATCAAGTGGAAGTGTGTCAAGAATTGTTGCAGTGTTGTGAGGACGATCAGAAATTTTTGGACAATGTGGTGTGGTGGTGACGAATCTTGGATCTACGAATACAGCCGAGAAACAAAAAGGCAGAGCGCAGAGTAGCAAACGACGTAATCCCCACGCCCCAAAAGGGCAAGAATGAGCAAATCGAAAGTCAAAGTGATGCTCCGTTTTTTTTTAATTCCAAGGGAGTGATCCATTTTGAATTTGTTCCATCTGGCCAACCAGTCAAAGCCAAATTCTACGTCGAAGTACTGAAAAGGCTATAGCAACGGGTCAACTGCATCAGGCACGAGATCAAGAATTCCTGGAAGCTGCACCATGACAATGCTTCCAGACACACCGCTTTTATGACGACAGACTACCTGACCAAGGCCGGCATCTCCCCTAGCCACCTTACAATCCTGATTTGTCCCCACCCGGCTCCATTTTTTCCCGAAGATTAAAAAATGCCTCAAAGGACAGCATTTGTGAACCCTGGAGAACATCAAGGCGGATACGACGAGGATACTAAAGGAGATCCTTGTGACGGACTTCCAGGACGCGTTGGAACAAGTGTATTGAAGCAGGAGGGATGTATTTCGAAGAATAGTGAGTAATTGTACGAATCGGTTCAATAATTTTTTTAAAATAAAAATGGGTGCATTATTTTCGGGACAGACATTGTACATGTTTCCTTATTTTAAATTAAAATATATATACCGAATATCAAATCTCTAACTTACGCGCATCTTCACATTCGGAACATTCAACTACATAAAAGGAATTTTAAAGACGTTTTACTTTCCCACGCGTAAAGCAAAATTTTCGAAAACGCTGAAGCACATATTCCCTTATTTTCCATGAAGAGTTAATATGCCTAGTTTCATCTCCCCTACACCTGCGATTCGTGATATACACTATTCTTGGGGGAAATTTTGAATTCCCATCCGAATGATTATTTCGAAAAATCCTTCCTTATCAACTACTTTCGTGGCAAAAGGAGTGTTCTCTCCAAATTTCATGTTAATACCTGGCTCACTCACTTCTATCTCTTGTAATAGTATAGATAAAACAGGTCGAACTGAGAACCTTCTTTTGAAGTCTGTTAAAAATGGGATAAATTTTATCCTCTTATTCGTTTTAATGCCTAATAATAAAGCTGATTTGAAATCGGACAGATTTTACGGAGAATATTCTGGTACAGACATACACAGGCAATCTGACACATGCATGCATGAGGATGACTCGAATGTTAGGCACAAATATTGCATCAAAATTTTATGTTGCTCGTTCAAGAACTCTATTCTGGAAAATACCACAACTGTCAAATTACAATTAGGGGTCAATCTGGATCTTGAAATGTATGAATCCCTCTAAACTGATGACCCGATTCGGTGACAAATCGATGATGATCTGATCCGACAGATAACGGGCAGTAGGAGCCTTTACCGGGCAACCGCTTGGGGCCGTTCTTCACCAAATTCTGTAAGTTTTAGTATCGCAGATGGAGTTAAACGGCGACATATGTTGAAGACGGCAGACAACGGTGATGCAATGTGCAATTCTTCTTGAGTTTTAGAGAGGTTAATATTACGAGTGAGCGTTTGTTCGCGAAAGTATATCTAAGGCGAACTGCATTTTAGGTGTCCCAAGAAGGCATACGGACTTTAGTGTTAATGACATGACATCCCGAAGAGTAATTGTGGTCGGGAGAGAGAACTCAGTAACACGAACTGCCCATTGCTGAAAGAATTGTCGCCAACAAACATACAAAAAATGAGAAGAAGAAGAAGGAAGAAGTAATACATACACAAAATCTTGTAATATTTGTTATTTATTGTTGCAAACAAACGACGTTACAGATCACAAACATCTAAATTTTGGTAAATTCTACAGCAGTAATAACGCGAATGACACGGACGGTGTAATGCATATCCAAACTACATTAGTGTGTACTACTACGATCGTGGTATGACGGATTGCGAATAAATTCGAGGGAAGTTATCTGGGATTGAAAATTTGACCTCTACCGATCACATAAATAATATCCACTAGATTTAGAAATAACAGTACCATTTACAGCACTTTCATATTTCAAACCGTTCCGAAGATATGATGCTTAAGCACTGCTTAAAATTATGTAATTCCCAGAACTTGTAACTGCACTTTCAAAAGGGTACTTTTCGGATGTTATAGGAGCAAATAAATGCAACAATTGTTTCAAAAATATTCCACAAATACGTCAATAAGCAATTTTTACGGTTTTCTTAATATTTACAGAACAGCTGGACATATGAAATTGCCATAAACGGCATTAAATATTTTATATATATATATATATATATTTAAAACCATCTACTTAATTGGATGTTACAGTTAGGTCCTTTGAAAAAAGTAAAATGTCTAATTTCTTGTAACTATCTCTATTTGTTCGAAATAGGTCATATGACGACTGCAGTATTCGACATCATAGTACATTATATGCATTACATTGCCCGTCTCACTTGCGTAATTACTGTTGTAGAAACGTCCAACATTTGATTGTTTTTCGAGGTTTGTGATATTGTACCATAATTTGTCTCCATCACTGCATAGCACGTGGGTATTGTAAGTTTTCGCTTAATACGTAAATTTGAAATATGTTATGACGAAGTGCCATTAAAAAATATATTAAAAAAATATGTTGGGTTGGAAACACTGTTAATCTGGTTGTAATGCAGTGTATGGCAAAGAAGGTGTAAAGATAAAATTATGCTCCAGCAAGATGAAGAATTTGTACCGCTGAATGTAGATTTGGAAACTTTTAACCAGACAGTTAACCTACTAAACATGAATGTGTTGTCATTAAAACGGCCGTCATCGGTGAAACCTAGACTACGGCGACGGATTCATCTCTCAAAATTGTTCATACTACCTTTCAAATCGCCTTGTGTACAAGACACAAATAATCATCCTCCCCTAGAGCCTTTCTATTTGAACTGTGCCCCTTCTGGCGATGTGTCTGTTCCTGTACCTCCCTCGAAACAGGAGGGACAAGTTACTGCGGCCGAGATCTTTCATTTGTTAGATGCGGAAGCGTTGGCACAATGAATTATTTCACAGGCTTTGCTGTGCACTGTCTTGTTAGCAATTCTAAGTAACCTACGATTTTCACTTGTCAAGACCAAACGACTGAATGACAAATTGGCAACACGCCTGAGGTCATTCTCTTCTTTTCCGTAAGCAAACTGAAAGTTTCCTCCGTCATAGGGCGGCGGGGGTGGGGCCGAAGTGTAGTTCGCATAGTTTTTGAGGGCACACCTGAGATAGACAGGCTCTAATAGTATGCTTGGCAGACACGCTGTAAGCAATCCATATATTTTACCGCAAGATAAAATATCTGTCGAGAATTCCTTCTGTACACAATCCTCTTATGCCTTTTAGCAAAGTCAACACATTTAATACGGTCCGTACTGTAACAGAACTTCTCCATTGTTATTCACACAAACACTGTGATGAGTGCCTACAATGTTATGTTATCAGTGATAACAATTTTCATGCTTCTAGAGAACATTAGGACGATGTTCACCACAGAATCACGTAACAAACTGTTTCGTCGTTGGAGCAGAACTTCTTGAACAAGTTCGAACTTGATGCGTAGAGTTACGAGAGGTTCTGCAATAATAATAAAGAAATCTTCTTCTTGTTCTTCTTCTATGTATTATTATTATTATTATTATTATTATTATTATTATTATTATTATTATTATTATTATTATTATTATTATTATTATTAATTATTATTATTATTACGACAACTTAGACGTAGTTTTTATTCGACATTTTGGTTTTACTCATGATGGTAAACAATAAGTGAAATTCACACTCAATGTTGCAAACTATCAATAAGAGACAAGATAAATCCTTTTAATGAAATACATGTATTTTCAAAAACTGGTGATGTGGGGAAAATTGTGCTTCATGTGATGTTTACAATCATTAAATGAATACCAAATATAAAATAAAAACCACATAGTGACATTTGGAAAAATATAAAAGTTCTACCAAGTTAGCAACACTGCCAACCGAATTGCATCGCTCTTACATACGTAAAAATCATCAGATTGATACAAGTCTATTTAGTAAATTTTATTGTAACTTTAACGTATACGTTCTGATTTAACGCGAAATATATATTTTATTTTCCATTGTCGCAAGCCGATTTTGGGTTCCGAGTTAGAAACACTTTAACTCGAAAACGAAGCGGAATTCGACACATATTTATAGGAACTTTTCTGCTTGATTTGATATCAGGATTCAATTTTCAAAATTCTCATACTGCCTTTCAAATCGCCTTGTGTACAGGATCTAAATGACAACTGGAAATATTTACATTCCAAGTAAAAAAATTGAAATTTCAGTAATTAATTGCGAACATTAGGAGCTGCACCCGTATGAACGGTTAACGGATATTATATACTTAGGTACTTCTTCAATAGTTGTAAAAAAATTCAGATTTCTTAAAGGTGTTTTATATATATATATATATATATATATATATATATATATAGAAAATTGCGGCCAAACATGACGTTTTAATAAAATTTTCAGCTTTTCATCATACTGTAACGTAGGATGTATTAATCAGAAACGTAAGTCCTTCACACTTTCAAGACTTCATCGATTCGATTTCCATGCTAGAAGCAGATGGTTGATATGTCTCCCGAGGGCAGAAATAAAAATGTTTGAAGTTAGCAAAATTTTCACCGAAGTTCGCAATATTGCGAGTGAATTGCGCGATTCCTATTGGACCAACAGACGAATTTTTCACCTCCACCGAAACACACTACTTTATATTCTTCCTACTATTGAGATTATCTTATTAAGTACACTCGTTTCTCTATAATAAAACTTAATTTGACACGTTTTTCAGTTTTTCGAGCAATCCGAGGGGAGTGCAGCCATTTTGGTAGGCTGTATATAGAAAAATTTTTTTCAGCGAAAAGAAAAAATACGGGTCCAATAATATTGAATGTAGATCATATTTTATATATAATATCCGTATTAGCATGTAGACAAATTTAACAATGCAAGACAATTTAACAATATATGTGTAGAAACATAGACTATCAGAAAAATAATATTGGAAATTGACAACACCTGCAGAACAATTGTTGTGATATATAAAAGAATAAGCAAATGGACATAATTACAAGAAAAAACATACAGGTTAGTTTAAAATGATTAACAACTGTCGAGAAACTTTAAAACAACAGCACTTTCAAACTTTCGCCAAGATGATTACAGAAAAAAGATCTTCTCCAGTTCCTTACCAGAGGGTAGCGTTCCCAAAACTGATGCAACGTTCCCTCTTTGTACTGCCATACTGATGCGTTTCAGTAGAAAAGAGGTTGCTCTAGCGTCTCCTGACGATAAATAAATGCGGTGTCCGATTTCTTTTATAAAGTTAAGACCTTCGGGACCCCAGGAACAACCTGATTCGATAGCTATAGTGACAAAAATGATATTTGTCAAGTAAATTCCTGTACTTTTTGCGTTTTTCTGTTTCACGGCGAGCAGCCACGTTGCCAGCTTGTGCTGAAGAAGAATGTAGATTTGATGGGGTGAAGGTAGCGGAACAATTAAAATCCCATAGAAGTGCTTTTCCTTTCTTCCACGGTATTAGGGTCATACCATCTGGCTTCTTACCGTCTGCACGACTGCATCCCAACGGTTCGCGTATAGAAGGAACGCCTGCTGAAATTAGTGCTCTCATGATAATGTCGTTCACACTGGAGTGGCATGAATGTCTGCCCGCACTATTGACACAGGAGAATCCGTAAAGGCCCTTCTTGTTTACGACACTTCTACAGGCAGGACATCTGTGTTGCTCGCAAACATCTGCTCCCAAACGCAGTGCACTGGCAATTCGGAAACTGTCATTGGGAAGATGCAGTCCTAAAGAAAGTGATGGGATAGCATGGAGCCAAGCGCCTGCTTCAGGAGATGATGTAGCTAGGAGTCTGGCCTTGTCTTCTGGGTTATCGGATAACTGAAGTAGAGAAGAAAAATGATGATTTATAAGGGGATCGTCCCAAGAGGATTGTAATCCTCTCTTATCAAGATCAGGGGGATCTGATCCCACGATAAATGACCACTTAGAAATGCTGTCGTTGACATCCGAATCCGTTACAAGGTTAAGATCTTGTTGGAGAATGGTCTCGATCAATGGCTTAGCGCCATAGAATGAAGACAGAAATGATGAAATAGCCAGGTCCATGGCGCGGCCAATGCCGAGACTTCCGTGGTTAACAAGGAGGGACGCCTGCAATCAAGAGTTATTGTTGAGTGCGCAATTCAGGATAGATTCTAGACCGGTTTTTAAGGTGTTGTCATAGCATTCCAGAAGCTCGGCAACCCGCCAAGATGGAGCACGGCGAAGAAAGTATAGCAGCCTTGGCATGGACAACGAGGCGCGTAGTAGGAAAAGGCAGAGTGTGCTGAAATCAAGGAAAGACGACTAAAGAAGAATTCTAATTTAGAAATTGTGTCTTTTAATATTGTTCGTCTTGCCTCTTTAGATAATGCTGCTCCTAGTAAGCTGGCGTTATCTGTCGAAATTCTTCGAATCCCAGGCGCGGCTTCGTCAAACAGCTTGAAGAGGTTATTAGCCTGCTCATTGGAGACTCCGAGAAAGCTGACCTCACATTTGGAGAAATTCATTTGCAATCCGATCTCCTTAGCCTGTCTACGAATCATTTCTAATGTCTCTAGTACTGTATCCTTGTCTCCAGCTACAGCCCCGTCATCCAAATACCATATGTTCAGTTCTGTATTGATACTGTTAACGATGGACTGTAAAGTTAGCGCGAACAAACCAGGGCCAAAAGTATCGCCTTGTTGTACGCCACGCTGAGAGAGGATTATTTCGTCTCCTAAGTATAAGTTGCTCGGTTGCGAATAACACTGATGGACGTATCGATAAATTGACGGAAAACTTTTTTTACCTGTATGAGCATAGAATCACGATTCAACTCGTTAAATGCGTTTCTAAAGTCTATCTTCAGAAACACTTTCTTCTGATGGTGTGGGAAAGAGTAGTACATATGAGCAGCGTGGACTACTGCTTCTGCTCCATGTGGAACGCAAACTCCTTGTTGGTGTGGAGATAGAAAATGTGTTAAGAGGTTCTCTAATTCTATGGCAAATGATTTTGGCTGACAATCTTCTCCAGACATTGCCTACTGCGATGGGACGAATGCCGCCACTTTTCTTCCTCAAAGCTATTAGTGATGCTCCAAAGAAAATACATGTAATTTCCGTGGGCACATCACCCGAAATAATCAAGTGGAGAGAATCACAGATAGCGTTTTAAAAGCTATATATATAGGATCTGCATGCAATATTATTAGACTCGAATGGACAATTTGAAATGGAATCGGTCATTCAGAATTTCAAAGATTTTCTCCACATCGTGTCACTTTGTTTAATTTGAATACTAATTACAATTAAAACTGATATTACATGCAAATGTGATTTTAATTTGATTTTTGAAGTCTCCGACATACTGGGTAACAACGATCAGTTTCGTTTTCAATCTCCTATCTAAAAGGGGGATAGTATGAATCACATGTTTCTAGATAACAGCGGAATATTTTCAAATAATATCGCTTTTAACCCGCTTCTTTCCATGGATTTTTCATAGATTATTTCTTAGTTTTAGCTCCAACGAAGGTACTGGAAATGGGCATGTTCTGGGGACACTCGAATTAGTATTGAAACAATTAAAAGATCGCGCGGCTTCGTCAAACAGCTTGAAGAGGTTAATAATTGGAGTTTGTTTGTAGCTATGACTTCCTTATAGTCTGCGAATATATATATATACATTAAATTCGGAATTTCAAATTACGATAATTTCCTGTTTGATAGCTATGTTTCGAATGCAACGAATTTCCTGTAGTCATAGTATTATTGTCGTTCAATTTCTACCTTGTCTATCAAAAAATGCAAGCAAGCAAGCTAGGTTTCTGTGAACAAAAATGTACAATTTCATACGATTCTTTTAGAACACAGCGCCACGTCACTAACTAGGTATCTCAGCTAGTTAACTTCCGAATATTTCTGGAGCAAGGGAGATAAATGCGTGACCTTGATACACCCATTGATTGCGACACAGCGTGATTTCTCACCAGACGCGGAGCAGAAACAATCAATTGAACCAACCCAATATATACCTTTTCTAATAACAGAGGAAAAGCGCACTGTTGACGAACATAAATTAATCGAAATAAGCCAAAATTTTAATAGCACTAACTTTGATCATAGAAGGTCAAGAATATTAGTCATTATATTTTTGACTAACCTTGCAAGTATGAAGGAATGAACGCCTTGAGTTGACGATTGGCACTGAAAGCTGATTCTGAAACAAAAGTTAAGAAAACAAAACAAATACAGAAACTGACTAACTACTGAAATAAACCATTTTAAAAAATAAAAATAAACGGAAATTTCTTACTCATGCAAACACACAAAACTAGCGAAGTAATGCAAACCATGTATCCTACCTGTCAAGAGACGATTTAGAAGCCAAAGGACAGTCTAGTTTTAAAATCATATTACTTTGCGTAAATACACACACTCACCGCATTCTTTTCTTTCCTTATTTCCTCATAGGACCAAAAGACCCTGCCACGTTTGCATTCGTCTCCTAATAAGCTAGGAATTTTGAATGCTTGTTTTTTATAATATACAAGGTGCCCAAAACTGTAATCTCGTACGGAGTACTGAACTGTTGCAGATTGTATTACACAGAGTTGCATACCTAGAACACAGCTAAACTATTACCTTTGTTTCAGCTAGGAATGAAGGTTCAATAGACCAGATCTACTTTGCTTAAGTTTTCTATTTCTTCATTGTTGCAAATAACCGAATTTAAGAGAAATGCTACCGGCGGAACGTACACAATAGTAGAAAAAACCGGAACTCCGCATGTCTCAGAATTCTTGCGACGGAGAACACGTAATCAATTTCATTGTCGTCAAGCACAAACCAACCAAAAAAATAAACAACTATATTTATGTCACGAATTAAATGTTTACAGAAGAGTGGTTTACCAAGAGAGACTACGGATAATTTGACTTTAGTCCTTGTCTAGGTAACAGTACTATCTTTGATAGCGATCAACTGGGAGGAACTTGGAATACCCAAAATCTTGTGAACTGTATTCTGCAACGACAAATTTCACCCTTAAAAAACACAATTTGTGGAGACAGCGTGGTGATGATAATGATCATCAAAAGGAAATTTGTGTTTGGATTATTAATAAAAATAAAATGAATGCAGATATCATTTAGTAACGAACTATGCTTCCATTTAAAATGCCACATTAACTGACACGTGATGAGGTATTAGGTGCAAGAGAAAACTCACATATGCATACTCAACAGTGTGGTGCGTCATACGTCGACAGTGGCTAGTAGAACAAGTGTTCGCTGAATATCACTAGCCAACATACGTTTGCTAGAAGTTTAGTGAATGGCTGATTCTGGAAACCGTGTAGAAATTTTCTGACAATTTTTCTTCTATTACATGTAACATTTATGTCAATTGTCCTCCTATATTGGAAGAAAAGATAGATCTAAAAAGAATGTTTAAAAATTGGCAAATTTAGAATTTGTCAAAGTGGCAACACGGCAAAAAACGGAACAGCAACAAAACTTCGTCCACAAATAGGCTATACGTTCATGCTTATCACATTTACAAATTAGAAAGACTGGCATTATACAATGTTAAAAAAAAATGTTCAAGAAGCCTTGATGGATTTTAAAATTTTGGAATTATGTGGCATTTGTTTGTTCCACCCCTATCCTATTCTAATTACCACAAAGCCGTGCGCCACATACCGTTCAAAAAGTTTGGGAATATAGATTTCGTTGGTACATTTTACACCATATGTGTGTCCGTTGTACTCTATTTATAAAACACGAAGACAAATATGAAAAACGTGAAAATCTACCATATAGAGAGTAAAAATGTAAGTACCCAAAAGTGCAATTTTGTCTCATGCAATAAATACAGAAGCAAAAAGCAAATCACCTGTTCGATATTCCATCCTTTTTATTGATGCTGGATATTATTGTGAATCGTTTTGAGTACTGATAAAGGTCCCAAAAATGACTCCTATCAATTGTACCAAAATTATCGTGTATTTTATGTATCGTGTGAGAATACGTAGTACTTAAAGTATTCTACATGTGTTGTACTTATTTTTCTTTCTTTCATAGAACAGTGACTCGTTTATAAACAATGACATCGAAAACTAAAGCACTGTAGCACATGCACGCTGCTTTTCAAACTCTAGATGATGTTACCAATATTATTTGTGACTATAATAGAGACAGTTATTGCTGTGAGACGCAGTTGTCTTTTTATTATTATTATTATTTTAAGAAGCATGGAGAAGAAAAACGGGGAAATTGCAAATATTCACCTAATAGTTTGTTTGTTATGTGTGTGCGTTATTTGTTTAAAAAAAAAAAAAAAAAATTACAGACAAAACCTCTTGGAAGAACAGTTAAAACATCTTGGAGACTGTACTTATGCTATCGAGTTGGTGACATTGTAAAATGGCATTTGCTGTCCCTGTATTTTGGCGAGAACAAACCAATCATCATAATGCCTACTTTTGTATGACAGATGTGTCTGGGAATTCCAGGAAAAATAAACGTAAAATATTTTATCCAATCTGCCAATAAGTCACGAGCCATGACACTCATGACCATAGTATGTCTGTCCCAAGTGCACCAACTGACCCTGTACTTTATGAGAGAGAGACTGCAGCAGATTCAGAAGATTCTAGCTTCGTGTCATCTGATGAAGATTTTATTCCTGTATCTTCAGTTACTCCATATCACGTACAACAACCACAACTAAATGATCTCTACGTGATTTAAAATTGACAAAAGAGGATAGTGAACTTCTAGACTCGAGGTGCAATACTGGGGATGGCGTCTCCTTCTCCCATCAACTCATTACTGTATCTGATGGGAGAAGGAGACGATAGAAAGAGGAGGAGAAAGACTACTTCTTTTTTGCCGTTATGTGGACGACTGTTTAGGAATATGGAAGGGAACGAAAAGACAGCTGCAGAAATTCATAAGGGACGTGGAAGATGAAAAGAAAGGGATTAGACTAGAAAATGAAATGGAAGTAGACAAGGAGATAAACTATTTAGATATGAAAATTAAGAAGTCTGAAGAAGGAGAGTTTATTACATCCTGGTACCAAAAAGAGTGTACAGCGGGAGTGTATTGCCACAAACGAAGTGATGTGGATGAGGGGACAAAGAAGAATTTCATAAAAAGCATGGAAGAAAGAATAGAAGACCTGAACACAAATGAAGAACACAAGAAAACCGATTTAAAGAAGTTCTGGACACAGCTAAGGAGAAATGGATACAACGAAGAGGATAAGATCACAAGAGACATAGCAAGAGAGGGAAAGAAAGAAGAAGAAGACAAGAACAAAAAATGGTTTGGAATAGAAAGTCTAGGCAAAGAAACAGAGAAGATAATGAGAATGCTTCGGAAAGCAGGAATTAGGACGTACAGGAAAGGAGGAAGCAGAATAATTGAATTAGTAAGAAGAACCAAGAGAAAAACAGTAGCGGACAAAGATCAAAGGATAGTAATATATAGAGTAGGATGCGCGGAGTGTAACAAAATTTACATGGGAGAAACACAAAAGAAAATGCAAGAAAGGATTAAACAGCATCAGGATGATGTAAGATTGAAAAGGGACAACAATGCGATATACAAGCATCACAAAGAGACAAACCACAGGATAGGGTGGGAAGGAGCAGAGGTCATAGAAGTAGAGAACAGAACTTTGGTGAGAAAATGGAAGGAAGCTAGGGAGATTATAAGGGCAGGAGACAAGGTGATGAATTGGAATGCATGATTCTCGATAAATAAAGAGTGGGAGAAGGTTCTGCTTAAAGAAGAAGAAATGAAAAGGAAGAAAGAAAGAGGAAAAATTAATAAGGAAAATAAGGATAATTAGAGGACAGAATGTATCCAACGAAAAAAGTAAACTTTTAATTGGACACGTGTGCAGCTAAAAAGTGAAAGTGAAAGCCACACAAGTGTTACTTTTTAATGAAGGGGCGGAGCCTAATTAAAAGTTGATCTCCGGAGACTATATAAGTGATGACCAACTCCCAAGCAGCCAGGAGTGGAAGTCTAATGAAGACACAGTTATTGTGTTGAAACTGTTATGTGATACTTTTTTTTTTAACATATTATCACATAGCCTTACTCAGTGTGTTATTGTGTATTATGTTATGTTTGTTTATAATTTTGTACTACAAATGGTGTAGTAAGTTGTAATTACAATTTGCATTTATATACATATGACAACTGTAGAACTTATAGGAGATACTCTCCATATTGTAAGTCAAAATAGGCAAAATAAATATAAGTATAAATATGAAGGCACTCGTCGAAGGAATAGACATGGAAGATGATGGTTCGAATAGTTGTGGCAAGTGTTCCCACGAGTATTGGAGGCCAAATTGAAAGAAGGGTTATTTTTTGGGCCAAAAATTAGAAAGCTCATTAAGGACGCACATTTTATACAGACATTGAACCCAGCTGGAAAGGGCGCGTGGTTATCTTTCAAGAGTGTTATCGTGGTCTGTTTTAGGGAACAAGAAACTCATACTATGAAAAACTGGCGCGTGATCTGATACAAAACTGTAGAATGTCCTTAAAACTTTACCTTCTACACTCGCACCTTAATTTCTTCCATGAGAACTTAGGAGCACTGAGTGATTATCAAAGCGAATTGTTTCATCAAGAGATCTTACAAATACAACAACCTTACGAAGATAGATGGGATTCTGTCAGGATAGTGAACTGTTGTTGGTTACTTCAGAGAGAAACCAAAACAGCTCCTTCGTAATTCGTAACTAGGAAGTCTTCCAAGTATCGGGCACAGTAAAATCTGTAAATTTACAATTGTGGCACCACTCGTCAAGTAATCTCTTTTATATTCAAACACAAATAAATATTTCATGACGATCTAAGTTTTAAATCAGTAAATATTTTCCCCGCACTTCATCTTCTCCTTCGTATTATTATCTGTATTAAATCTATATTATATACAGTAATATATTTGCAGTGTGTGTGTTTGTGTAGTAATCTATTTGTAAATAAGATACTCTTCATATCAGTATCATTTGTAAAACTAATTTCATTTGTTTAAAAGAAACCAGCCTCAAAATCCATTGTGCGATTTCCGACTTGCAGTTTAGTCCCCAATTGGTAAACTTTTTCTTGTGTTACTTGTAGAACATCCTATATAACAAAAATACATGACGTAACACCTTATACAACGTAAGCTTTTAGAGTTACATTAATATACTGTTCTTCAACTTAAATAAATAGCTGTATTGTGGAAAGTAAAAAATATAGCCTACGTATATTTAAAATTTCATTTATATTATGATTATGATTTTTTTTCGATCAATCACTAAAAAAATGACAGTATCGTTAAGTGATCTTATATGTATTTAATTTTCACTTAATGTTTGTACTCTGCACAATATTTTGCTTCAAAATAACATTTCCTGAACACGAATTTTCGGAATAAATATGAAATATATGATGTAACTTCATTTGGGGCACCCTGTAGATAGAAAGTATGACGTGATGAGAAGAATTGATTTTTAGACTTAGCGGGTTGCAATTATTTAAGAACACTCATCTTCGTGACTTCCATAGAAAAAAAGTTGAAATCTGCTGGATAGTGATATCATCCAAAACTTGAAAGTTATTTTGGAGCCGTACGTTGATAATATGTCATTATCGAAACGAGGGAGATTTTACTTCGAACGAGAGACGAAGCTATCCCACATTTCGCTTCAGATGTGCAAGAACAGCTTAACGTTTACCTTTCTGATAAAAATCGGACCCTGAGAACTCGTGAAATGGCTCTCACGGTTTCCCGACCTCACACCTAACGATTTTTTTCTTTCTTTTAACTAGGGTATTATCTGAAATTGTGTAGAACACACGTCCACATTCCCCTCCACATCTGCAATGCAATATTTTTGTTGCATCCCATGGTATCAAACAAACGGTGTTACATAATAAGCCTTCAAGGCAAGCTTCAATATGGACAAGGATCAAAGGCGGGAAAATCGATCTGTACAGTTCTTTGCGGTAATGTTTTTCATATCTGAAACGACGGCTAGAACATATATATGTATAACTGAATAAACAGAACAGCTAACAACTGCAACAATTCAACAATCCCTACGAGACAACAGTTTCAAATGCCCTATAAAATTAATGCACTGAATACAAATGTCAGAGAATAAAGACAGGTATTTGATTCTTTATAAGGCACCTAACATGATACTTCTTCACCACTTTTCAAAATACAACCAAGGTAATAATGTAAATGGGAAATAATGATGGTGGAAAATGTTAGGGAACACATTACAATGACGCCCGCCATCTTGACTTTTGTGCAATTGTCTTAAAATGGAAAACACAGCATGTGATATGTCATTTTACTAACAAATTTTCGTAGAAACTGAATAGTACTGGCAGATTTGGTCTACCGTTAACTATTACGAAGTGATGGTTCTTTCTGTGCCTGTATCATTGCAGATGATTTACTAGCAGAAGACGGTCTCTGACACCTGCAAAGCGCTTTGAGATCGTGCTGATCTCTGGAGAACGAAGCATAAGAGTGGTTGCATATGTTCTGAACTGCCGTTATCCATGAACGGCTTCCATCAGCAACAGTATTGTGATCAAAGTGATGGAAGGAATTCTAGAAAACCAGATATGTGGACAATCGATGAAAACGGACCACGCACAGCGACAGACGATACAACAACTGTGGCAATGTTCGAAACATTCAGTAAAAAATTCCATAAGAAGCACAAACAGTGTAGGTCGTGAAGGTACTGCTAGTTACATCTATCTGCGCATTATTTCGATGAATAAATGGCAATCTTATAAGCTGCAATTTTTTCAACACCTTACTAAAGTCATCGAGATCGTAGTTCGGCTTTTTTTGATGGGTAAAAGAGCAAGAACGACAAAATCCCAAATTCGCTTCTGACGTACAATTTCCTGATTAGAACTTTTTACGTGTTGAACAAGGCTAACAAACAGAAGGTGCGGTACTGATCGGATAGTAAGTCGTATTGCTCTGAGGCAATCGCACGTGTTCCCGGCAACGAGATGGTGTGGTATGGGATACTCGCACTGTTGGTCCGTTCTTAATTGATGGGACTCTTAACGACAATGGGTTATCGCTGCATGGTAGAAGACATCTTGCCATTTCTGCTCTCGCAGGATGGGTTATTCTCTAACTTTTTACAACACCATGACGCCCCATCTCATTACGGTACCTGTTCCCGTGAGTACGCTTCCTAACCAATTGACTGGTCGTCAAGATATTGTGCAATGACCTGGTCCTATTAGACTACTATCTGTGAGGTCATATGGAATCGTGTTGTGTATGCCGTGAAAATTCGGGATATTCAGCATCTCATGGATTGAATTGTGGATGCATGTTCCAACTTTGCAGTCAATACTGGAGAAGGTCTTGCGTGTCCTGGTACTCAGAATGCACCTGACCAACTACTGGAACGAAGAGACCATTCAACACGTGGAGTAACAGTGCATGGTCGTTAACATATGACTAACCAATTTTCTTAGGGACACCACAAAGAAACAATCATAAGATCATAAATGGTTACTGCTGTAGCAAAAACAATAGTACTATTCAATTTCCACGAAACTTTATTAAAATGACATATATCATAATATGGTTTCCATTTAAGTGATTTGAGTAAAATTCAGGATTGCGGAGGAGACTGTGATGTGCCCTAAAGCACTTTCCCCCATCTATATTCCCCACATACATTGCTACTCTGGTTATGTTTTACGTTTACTCTAGTTATATCTTACGACACTTATTACGGTGTCCTCACCCTTATGTACTACAATGTATAAATACATTATATATTGAATATTCAGCGACGGATGTAAAACATTGTAACATCAATATATTTGGGACTCTATTCAAAGACTACCACTTAGGCAGACTATCGGATTTACGCAAAACACCCATTCAGGCTGCTTCCTCGCTTACATCACCGGACCAAATTTGTGATTGAGGCCCCAAGTATCAAAACATGTCAAATACATTTCCTTTACCGCAACTGAATTATCGTTATATATATACCCCACCCTAATCTAATTAACATAGACGCATTTAAATAGTCTTAAATAATCTTACAAAGTTACCGTTTTATGGCAGGGAAGTGTTAAAAAACAGGACCAGAATCATTTTAGTTAATACCAGTCTGTTAAAATAAAATATATATTTTATGGAGATACGTATCTTTCTTGTGCAGTGTAAAATTTCCAGAAATTCTGAACCCATTAAAAAAATATTTTGTTCGGAAATATTGGCAAGATCCGGAAAATATAATTTAAAAACTATTTTTAGCCTCATGCTAATCTTATTTTCTGTAACGTATCTGCAGCATATATACAACATATTTCGCTAGCGAGAAAAATACTTAAAGCAACAGTTTTCAATTTTACTTTTTAGTTTTCTGATATCTGATAAAAATTCCTCTTTATTATTTGTATATTTTTCGAACAACTAAAAAAGAAAGAGGATCTTATTTACATATACACACACACACACACCGCACAAGTGCGTAAATTTGAGTAGCGACAAATATATTAATGAGTTTAGCATGTGAAACTTCCGTTCCTTATTATTAAAGACTAGCAGAATACCCATTCTTCGAACGGGGAGAATACGTTTCATTTTGGGTATAAAGGGCACCAAGCCTGTCACCAATAAACTTAGGGACCCAAAAAACTATGAATTCGACACTAGTATCCGTCATTTTCAAATACTTTTATATGTTACCCTTCCCCTTTAGGAGTACTAATGGGGGCTGAATTTGCATTTAAATGGAATCGGAAGTGTCGCTGTTGATCTCAGTCACACCAAAAACTATGGATACGACACTAATATAAGCCATTTTAGATCATTTTTATATATTCACCCTTTCTCCCTCTCCCAAGTTGCGGCACTGAATTTGGATTTGAACAGCATCGGAAATGTTAATGTTCATCTCAGGACCTCAAAAACCATGGATATAGGTCATTTTCGATCATTATAATATATATGTATTTCGTTTTAGATCATATTTATATATCTCCCCGCCCCCAAGCTGCGGGGGATGTATTTGGATATCAACGCCATCGGAAATGTTACTGCTTATCTCAGTGATCCCGAAAACTATGGATTTGACACTAATATTGGTCATTTTCAGTAATTTTTATCTTTCTCTTCCTACACATTTGCGGGCCTGAACTTGGATTTAAACGGCATCGGAAGTGTTACTGTTCATCACAGAAACTACAAAAACTATGGATTCGTCACTATTATATATATATATATATATATATATATATATATATATATATATATATAAATATATATATATATAAATCCCCTCTCCCCGCCCCAGGACACGGCGCTGAATTTGGATTTAAACGGTATTAGAAGTGTGACTGCTCATCTCAGTGACCCGAAAACTATGGACTCGACAATAATATCAGTCATTTTCGATCATTTTTTTTATATCATCCCCCTCCCTAAAGCCGGCGTTGAATTTGGATTTACACTGCATCGGAAATGTCACAGTTCATCTCAGCGGCCCTGAAAACTATGGATTCATATTACTATCAATCATATTGCATAATTTTTATATATCTTCCCCCTCCCCGAATTTACGGGGATAAATTTGAATTCGAACGGCAACAAAAGTGTCACTGTTCACCTCAGCGACCCAAAAAACTATGGATCTGACACTAATATTGGTCATTTTCCATCATTTTATGTATCTCCCCTCTACTTCCTCCAAGTTGCACTAATGAATTTCAATTTAAGCTTCATCGGAAAAGTCACTCTTCATCTCAGCAACCCCAAAAACTATGGGTTCGACACTAAGATGAGTAATTTTCAATATATATCATCACTTTCTTCCTCCAAGTTTCACCTTCAAAGTGAAATGGCAAAATCCATCCCAGGTCCAAACCTCTCTATGTTGAAAATTTTTATCGAGATCAGTCTGGTAGTTGGTAAGTTACAAGTATAGTCTCTTTCATTTATATATAGATCATTTCTCGCACTAGAAAATAGGCATTTGTTTACATAGAAAATTTTGTACATAAAGTTTATATTAACGTCTGTATTTGAATATTAATTAATAGTAATTATATGTCTTAGTGCGTGAGTATTAGTGAAATTTGCCTACTGCTCTTTCTTTTAAGAAGTAATTTGGTTAAAATTAACGAATTTCACCAGATCAAAGAGCACATTAAGAACTCAGTTTCATTAAAGAGTCCTATTTGTGGCAACAGAAACGCTTCATAATGGTATGTGTGTATGCAATTGTAAAAGTTCTGTAATTAATGCACAACCAGGAGTAAACGACTAAAAGGCACATAAAGGAAATGAGTGCAGACTATTAATTTTCATGAATAATTACAACGGTTTTATTTTCGAATGGTTTTTCTTTTCTTAATTATTCACAATATTTAAATTTCACACGTTCGAAAAAAAAAAGTTCCATTATTAGCAAAACTAATACAAAGATCTTTGTTATTTTCCCAATTTTTCGGAAAGAAAACGGAAAAAAACTGTTCTTACCAGCAGGTTCTAAATTTTCGGAAATTTTAGAACTACTCACTACAATGTTAGAAAAACAGGTGCTAAAGCCCCACGCATACAGTGCCAAGATATATCGTTTTAGTACCCAATCAAATACTTTCGCTTCGTATGTATGTCTGTGAGTGCTACTTCGGCACGTAGTCCAACTTCTAAGGAATAAAAGTCAGTACATTTGGTGGTATGACTCGGCCAAGGTGGCAGGGATTTATCAATCATAGCATTACCATAGACATTCTGCCACAATTGTCAGATCATTTGTCCTAATGTCAGATCATTTGTCACAACCACAAGCTTTCATGTACCTTAACCTCTGTGTCTTCACGTACGAATTTTGTATTTCAATTCAATACTGTCCATAAACTGTAGTTTCTTTCGACACCTTTCTTTCCTGTCACCATAACTTATAACACGTCCCTCATGATTTAAACAATACGATTAATTCCAAATAATTACATCTACAAAATAATCAACATCTATTTGTACACGAAGACATTTATTATTATTTTGACGTTTTAGTGGCTTGTATAAAAATATATTTCACTTCGAATCAGAAGCTTTTACAATACATACCAATGAAAAAACATTTATCGTGAAATAAAAATTCATCCAAGGTTCTAGATTTCTTAACGTGGAATTATCCACGTTTCATCCACTTAAAACGTTGATAACAACATTTTAAGCCCAGCAGTATTTTCGCATGAAGCAAGGTGCTTCTTGGTACGTATAGTCACTTTATCACTATTTCAATGTTGCAATTTTGTCTGACTTGTCTCATGTGTTACTATCAGCCGTTATTTATTTTTACTACCTTTCAAATTTCACTGAAGAAAAGACACTCCTCCCTGGCGTGGATCTGAAATAGTAATCAGTAATGATTTTTATTAGGGGTCACATTGTGCCTTAGAAAGCAAGACTGTCACGGAAGTTTGGTGTTCGCACATTTCGACTGGAAATTTGACATCCTTACATCGTATATAGATAAATCAATGTTTAGACAGGAATATTAGGATTCTACAGCTAATATTTATAATAATTTGATGACAGGTAAGGACTGGGTAAATTTTGATGAAATTTTTCGTTCGTTGCGTCTAAATCCTGCTCTTTGAAGTAAAGTTTTAAGGTTCATGGTTCAGGAGAAAGAATTCCCACTACGTACTCTTGTAACAGTGTAAAAAGAAAGGTGAATCGCCTGGATTAGAACACGGATTTGTAAATTACACATCCGACGTTTAAACCACTACGCTAAGGAGACATTTTTTGGGCTATTGCAGGCGATTTTATTTCCATGCTTTTGGTAGAACTTCTACCCCAATTTCCACATCACCCTTGAGATCGAAGACTTGCCATTTCATAAGTGAACTTATAAATATAAATACAGTTAAGTACAGAAACGAGGATCTTTGTTTCCCTGGACGTGGAGCATCATCTGTACAGAAATCCTCTTATTTCAACTGTGCTACCAACTAAAAACAGAACTCCACAAAAAGCAATAAAACTTTCTTGGTTACCTTTATATATGTTCAAATATCTGCTAAAATATTGAAAGTGATAAGGTTATTTTGAAACTTTTATTTACATTTTTAACGTTATTTTTTTTTTTTTTTTTTTTTTTCCAAACTACTTCT
The DNA here is from genome assembly GCF_964235325.1 of Thermobia domestica. Classification (NCBI taxonomy): domain Eukaryota; kingdom Metazoa; phylum Arthropoda; class Insecta; order Zygentoma; family Lepismatidae; genus Thermobia; species Thermobia domestica. The sequence continues at coordinate 230,194,265 of NC_137455.1, read as the reverse complement.
ATCGTCTGCATAGACAATTCGCTTGTCGCAAAGTAAATACAAGCAGTGATATTTTCTACTTCGCTTTCAAAATTGAAAATGAGTGGTTTAATCTTAGCTTAGGCAGCGAGATTTTTGTTATTTAGAGTCGGGGAAAAAATATGTAATGACTATATCCATTATACTTGGTGTCGAAAAACCAGTCAGCCTTTGTGAGCAGTAAAATATCGGCGTTTTGGCGTAACTGTAAATATCGCTAGACCAAGCGGTGACTCAGTTTTACTGGAGACCGCTGGTACTGCTTGTTTATATCGTTAGAAAAAGGTTTGTACAGAGCTGCAAACGGCCAAGAACGTTAGGAAACTAGATGTACTAAAGACAAGACCAGAAAGTAATCGAGACAGAGAAGCAGTATCGGTAGCAGATGGTACTTGTTCGTAGTGCTCAGTATCTTTCTCAAACGATCGGGATAGGAACAACAAAGAAAATGTTTATTTCATAAACTTCTGTTCTCTTCTGTTACTGTATATTAAACAAGACGGCACGATATTACGATTCTTTGTAAATAATAATAATAATAATAATAATAATAATAATAATAATAATAATAATAATAATAATAATAATAATAATAATAATAATAATAATAACCTATAATCAATTTTCTTCTTCCTGTAACATTTCTAAATAATATTAGTGGTGTAAAAATTGTTCAGAATGTATACAGAAACAATTCCAGCGTCTAAATGTAATAATAATATGAGGACATTGTATTGAGGTATTTATCATATTAGAATAAAGAATGTAAGAATAGCTCGGTACGAAGTTAGACGTAAACGTTTTAAATAAGACCAAAATCATCCACTGTATAAATTGTCTCCACTAGTACAAAGGAAATATAATAATATAATTCAAGTGATATACTAAACGAAATCACTCACTGACACATTGGAAAATATCACTATCTTTGTTCTACATTTAATATTCACTAGGAAAACGTCAGTCTCTCCCTCTTGCCTATTCACAGGTGGATCCCAAGATGTTTTGAACTTTTAATTTCCCAAAGACAGCAATAGGAATGCAAGGGCTTACTTGTCTGATCTCTAGTACCGGCATTTACCTGACAAATTTGAATAGAAAATGTCGTACAATGTTTGGGTATTGTTACTAGTAAGAACGAGAGAACAGATCATTGTCCTGAGCAACCAAACTTATTTTCCGTTCAAAGTAGATATTACATTGTGAACCACATGTGTTAATTCTTTTGTTCACGATACATTTGGATAAATTACGAACAAATAATATTTTATCTATTTTAAGTTAACGAAAACTGAAATGCGTGCCTTTTCGTGTTTTGCAGTATGAACATAAACTTAGAAAAGACAACTGGCAACAAGATACTAACAGAGATTTATATGGCCTGGAAATGAAATGCTTGCTTCAACAACTCTTTTTAAATTACCCTAAATATTACAGTAAAGTGACCTGAGTAAATTTGCATACCTATCTACATGTGATGAAAACTGCTTTAAAAAAATATGAAGAAAAAGATATAGGCCCTATGGTGCAGAATCCATGATACATCGTCAATATCATTTATTTACATAAGACATGGCGAAGATGTCGATCGCGGTCTACTAGTAGACCGTAAGTCCTGACAGGTAGCTCACAGAGCTTTGCGTCATATTGCCTATACCAATCAGCCGCACTATTTGAACTGGACTAATTGCTACTTTCTGATAAAAGCAAGTTTTCGATACTACTACTATTATTATTATTATTATTATTATTATTATTATTATTATTATTATTATTATTATAAGTATTCTGCCTTCTGGCAGGTCCTGGGACTAATTAGTTTTTTCTTCTTCTTTTTTTTTCCCTTTTTTCTTCAATTTTAGATTTGAACCTGGAAATCTTTCCTCCGTGTTTCTCGATATTCAGCTTCCTCTTTTAACTCCAAATATTTTTTTTTCTGTTTTTTTCAAATCATTGTTCAGTTGTGTACTTCCTATTCTTCACTTTCCTTCGATGGCGCTATAAAGACAATGTCTTCGCCAGATGTGTCCAATTTAGTTGGCTTTCCTACGATGGATGCTAGCTAGAAGCGTCCTCTTCTCTCCTATCCGTTTTAAAACATCTTCGTTTGTTACTCTCTCTGTCAGTTCTATCTTCTCCATCTTCCTTTAAAAAAACATTTTGGAGCTCTATAAGTATTTCTTCACTAATTTCCGTAACGTCTCTAAACCATACAAGTGCTCCATATAATAGCACTTCACTAACTTCTTCCTTCGTCCAATATTAAGCCTGTTAGCTAAAAGTGATCTTTTCTTATTCAATGTTTCTTTGATTACTATTCTTGACCTAATCTCTTTGGTATAGTAAACGTCTCTCGTCAAAATACGTCCCAGATACTTGAAATGATCGACTTCTTCAAGTTCTCTTTGTTCTACTCTGACCGATAAGGGCGTTTTCCACGGGACATTCTTAGGACTCCCTTCCTTTCCAATGCGCTATAGCACTTCCCAGAACGGGAATAACATGCCATGTAAACATATTTTTCTGTAGGGAGGTGTCCAAAGTGGTTAACAAACTGCGGTTTGCAAATCGTTGAGAATTGGACCTATGTTCATGAAAAATTAATTTTTTTTTTCTTTCTTAGAATCATTCATGTTATCATCACCCAAAGTAATTTCATTTCCTCATGAATCACCCATTATGTATTAAATAATGTTGTTAAACGATATTGGAATTACTACAAAATATACCATTCGTAAAGCATCCTTCAAATATTGTCGACAATACAGGTTTGGATCATTCTTTCTATTGCTGTCTACTTATGATAGTGTTGGTAAATGAAATCTGTAATACTCCGTTATCCTGTTTACATTGTCAAGCAGAAATTTTAATCATAATTTTACTGAGCAACTACTATTTCATTTTTTCCCCCCCTAATTTACGGGAGGAGTAATTGAATATGTAGTGCTAAGAATGAATATTTAGTAAAATTGTAAAGCATTAGTATTGAGAAAACTAAGATATAAAGCACCATACATCAACCACAAAGTTCCAATTTTGGAAACATTACACTGGATGATGATTGTGGGAAATTTTTCACTCCTCTACTACGGAAAGTTTGGTGCAGCAATATTTTGTATAGGACTATGCTCTTCCTTTTAATTTATGAACTAATACCACTTTTCATCTACGCTCTCATTTACCAGATCGAATTTAAGTTACTTGCTTCTGATGAAGTAGGATTCAAAAATTAATAATTTCTAGTAATAATGAAGTTGAAGATAAAATACCAATTTGTTTTATAGGGTGCCCACTCTTTCGGTATTTAAAAATTCCCTGACTTTTCAAGGTTTTTCAGATAAAATTGTAAAAGTTCCAGTCGAACATTTAATAAAACTATACACAAAATTTAGCGGCTGCCAGAATTAAACAATAAAATTTTGCAAAAGTTGTAAAGAAAAAATATCTTACTGATTCTGAGACTTTAAACAATACATACTACATAATCATAATAAACAGATGATGTATGATGATCGTAACGTATTTGACATGACAACGCAACTAGGAAGCTCATTCATAATAAAATCGTGCATTTCTTGTACTTAACCAGAGAGCAACCAATTACAGATGTATCTTGTACCTCAATTTCAATACTGTAATTATCAACACTAGCTCCCGTTCAACAGAATCATTATTGTAGTTCACTGAAAAATGAGTAACTTAATTCAGTACAAATACACGCAGTATCAGGGATTCCTTAACACTAACAAAGTGGTTAAATATTCCTTATTTCACAAACGGTTCATGAAAAAAAAAAAAAAAAATAGTTTAACACGCAGCTTAACCAAATGCACTGCAAGGTGGAAAACAATGAACTAAAAAAAAAAAAAAAAATCAGAACTATATTAGCCTACTTCTTCAAGGTGGTAATTTCGTCTTCAATAAGAGCTACGTAAGCTGGCCTCTGTCGTAAGCTTCAACTTCTTTTTCAACTTTTTCACTTGATCAGCAGCCCGTTTCCTTTCCTTCTCAGCCCTTTCCTTGGCTATCTTTTCGGCAGCATTTTTCTTGTACTCTTAAATATCTAGAATGAGCATTTCGGCCAGCAAGAATCATATTTTTATTTATTACAACAGAATTTATACCACCACCAGCCTCAATGGAATCATACACCTGCTTCATTACCACAAAACTTTCCTCCTTTACATTTTCAACCACGTATTCTCAATTAATAGAGAAACATCTCTCTAGACCAGCATTTCCAAGCGACAAAGTCGGAACAAATTGCACGAAAGATTTAAGCTCGTTTGAGCTTTCGGAAGTTGAAATACACTGCATCCAATGATGGTCAAGTCTGGTGTTTACTCTCAAGTAAGATTCATACACTGTACTACATGTGGCAATACACATATTCGTTTACAATCTCTGTCAACTTTGTCTGCCAACGTGCCAGATATCCAATTATACTCTACAAGTATTTCAAGACATGCAGACATGCGTTTACACGCAAGATTTGTATTCAAGACAACAAAAGGACAGAGACACGAAATGGCTCTCGTACTTCTGTACTTCACAGGCGACCTTTCCATGACTTACTTTACAAATGTCTGCAATGAATGACGGCATGCCTGTCTCAGCTCCAAAATCGTCAAGAGGATTTGCTTTCTTCACTTTTCCAAGGTATCCTTATTCGAATAACCCGAATCTAAATCTTTCGCAGAAATTAAGTTGCTGCTGTCACTAGCATCCACTTCATTTAGTGCAAGACATCTTTCACGAAGCGATTCATGAATAACCGCATCGAAGATGATAATTCTGTTTAAAAAATGGTGAAGTGGAGCATCCGTCTGAAACTTGGAAAGGAAAGGTTCGAAGGCAAACGCAAAAGACTGGAAGAAACCTTGTTTCACAAAAAATAATTTGTCAGTTATACATTCTATTATCAGTTGAAAGCTTGTAGATTTTGGACACTTCTTGTCACTAACAGCACACTCAACATGTTTGACTAAGTTGGATAAAATTTCTATTGCTCTAGCCGCAACCATAACACTTTCAAACCACCTTACCGAACAAAACTTCGAAGCTGATAAAATGATAAAGTTGTTTGGGCACCATTTTCACCCTGGCTAAAATTGCTTGCTATACCAGAATTGAAACGGGGCCTGGGGGCGGGGCCCAAAGACACCAAACCATTTCTTTTCTTTTCTTTTTCCCTAGAAATAGGCAATTTTTCATTTAATTTAGATCTTCACAAAATTTCCAGAATGTAAAGAGGATTCCCTGACTTTTCCAGGTTAAATCGAATTCCCTGATTTTTCTCGGTTTTCCCGGTTTCCAGGTCGAGTAGCCACCCTGTATTCTTGCATGCTTAGATTTACCGATATCTTTAGCTAATGCTAAGATTGCTCAAATTATTTCAAGGTATTCTTGACCTTCGATTTACTGCTGTATTTAAATGATACACCTTTCTCAAACTTAACTTAATCATCATGTCAATTGTTAATTAATTGAGCACAGAAAGTCAATGCATAAATTCAAAAGGGAGCTTGGTTAGATAGTAGTATTCTGTAAATTAATTTTTAACTCTAAATGCCCTTATGCAACAATTTGAATAAGGTTAAGGTTATGGGTTACCAACTTTAGCGATTATATAACAAAATGTAAGAGGGAAAACCGTCTCCAAATATGACGTTTTCAATCTAAAGTGTTTTTTTTAATATATATATATATATATATATATATATATATAAATCGGACGAGCCGTCTGGGTTGTACACTCTTTATTTGCCCAATGTTAAATGAAAATGAAACGTTGCCATTTACCTGGATTTAAAACATAAGTGAATGAATTTACTGTCTGCTATGCTAACGTGTTCATGGCCAGCCTGCATTTCAAACATGACCCCATTTACCATACTCTTACAAAATTTGTCCACCTCCTGTCCCGCCTTCACCTCCCAGCCCTAAGTAAATGGCAACGTTATATTTTGATTTAACATTGGGCACATAAAGAGAGTACAAACGGCTCGTTCGATTTTAATAAATCCTTCACTTTAGATTGAAAACATTATATTTAGAGACAGTTTCCTCTCTTACATTTTATTGTAACTCTAATAGTAACTGAGTTACCCTATGTCAGGGGAATTTTGCGACACACTGTATGTAATTTACTATAAAAGGCCAATTAACTAGGTAAGGCACAAAAAGAAATTGGTTCTGAGACGTAAAAATAAATCCTTAAAATTCCCTCATTCTCCCAAGCTTTTTCAGCATTTCATGAAATTCCCTAACATTTTGCAGGATTTCTACAAGCTGAATTCCTTAAGTTTTCCAAGTTTTACGTACTTTCCAGGTCAGTGAGAACCCTGCAAATACATACCACTTCGTAATTCCCGAATTTGTTATTTTATCCAAGAAGTAAATTTAGTATTCTACTACTAACTTTTTCTCTCTCTGTTGTAAGGCTACTTTTAAACCATATGATAGTGGAATTCTTTAATTCATATTTATACCGTATGAAATAACGAGAAGGACACTATTTACTATTTATTATATGTATTTACTTATTTTGTGGCCCTGCGTACCGCAGACGTCACCGCTCTTGCCTTTTAGTGTGAATGGTCAGTTTCGATTGCAGGTGGGGATATTCAGTCGACAAATTATAACAGCTTCTTCAGGCCAGCCACCTTGCGTAAGATTTTTTTTTTCCTTTACATCGGACAAATTCCGAGAAGTACGTAACATACACGCCGATGGCTCTAACTTTTTTGAATGTATATCCCAATAAGTGCCTTATTTATCCAATTTTGCAAATTCTTATAGTAACGTAGTCTCAGAGGACAAATGTTGTTAGGAGTTGACCTATTAACCACAACTCGCCTAAAATACTATTTACATTGCAGAAAACTTCTGGTAAAAGATTTGATTAAATCTCATCTTAATCTGAACAATTAATTTTACCTAAAATATTGTTTGTATTTTAGATTCCGCATTACTGTAAAGTTATTTCCTTTATTTCTAGTAATGGAACAAATTCATCTACCAATGACGTGAGAAACTTCCCACAATCACTATTCAGTATGAGGTTACTGCGTACGCCACTGCGAGTTTATAATTAAAGATAAGATATTTTATGGCTAATGCTTACTGCTTTATAATTCCATTTTCTTATCTGCACTTTACAGTTTTACAAGTCACTAATTATTATCTATAAAGTTCAAGTTTGTCTTGTCCAACACATAAAAAAGAAAGAAAAAAAATCTAAAACTAGTTCAGTGAAATCCCGGGGACAATTTATCGTTGAAAATCTTAACAGTAACTGCAGAAATGCACCAGAGGATTCCAAATTACCAACATATATATTGTAGGTAACAACTGTTTGCGTATTTACTATTAATTAGTGCATTAAAGGAGAAGCTTTGAAAATTTACTAAAAAAATATGATCACATATCACAGCAATACTAATTTCTAACTTATTATAGCATCTATTCCGTATCATCGAGAAAATTTACGCTGATAAGAAATAAGTTGAGAATTACTAATCTATACTGAAATGTTCTGTACCCAACACAGTGTAGTCTTAACCAGGATAAAATAAATGAAAAGGTCCGTTGCAAGCAGTGATGCTATTTCGCCGGTTATTAAGATATTTCGAGTTCGCAGAACCGTTTGTTATACCCAGACATAACAGAAAACTTTACCAAGTTATACCCAGAAAAAGTAAACTATCTTTGTTTTTACAAATTCTTACAGCTAAAGGGTTAAACATATGATTCCGCAGAATCTCATATATGCGTTTCAAACATGAACAACCCTCGCCGCTACACTCGTGTGATCCCAGTTCTCATTCTCGATATCTGAGCGTTTATCATTAACAACACTTGTCGATCCATTTCTGGATTAATGTCTTTCCAATACTTTTTAACGACCATCTATTTCGGGTAATTTGATCCCAAGATATTCGCAGTAGTGCTTAATTTCGTCACACCACCTTCTAGTCACTTGTGGTATCCAGTAAAAACTGCTTTTGTCTACCTTGCACGGTTTGTTACCTAAGAGCGTTATATCTATCTATCTACCTGTTCATCTCTCTCTCTCTCCCTCCCTCTCGCTCGCTCTGTATATATGTAACTGTTCAATATGTTTAAAATGTACGTACGTGTGCGTGTGCGTGTGTGTGTGTGTGTGTGTATGTGTATGTATGTGTATGTGTGTATGTGTATGTGAACCCGCCAATCTTTGTAGGTGGATCGGTCTACACAGCAACACTCTGAGCAATTTTTCCAAAGCGAGCAGTTTTTAGTGGTTGCTCGAAATGTTTTTTTCACTTTTAACGCGTGCAGGACCCTTATAGGGGTCCCCCCGCGAGTTCTTTTGACTCCGCTCGTTTATACGGATACAGCCGGTTGTATGTGTAAAGTGTGTGTTCAGAATGAAAAATTTCGTTTCTCGATCGGTGTGTATTCCGACGCAGTGCCATCTAAGTGTGTGTTCCAAGCAGGAACTAGAGCAATTTAAACTCCCTGCAGCTGCGTTCACCATTGTTGCCAATCTAGTATTTGTTGAAATGTAAAAGAAAATTAGCAGCTATAGCAGAGGAATTATTCACAGTAAGCACTAGGATATGAATATTACGCAAGAATAACCCCATGCCTAAAATGTTTTTATTAGAACTGAGGGGAGGGAAAGGTGTGTATATATATATAAAAATCTATATTATAAAATTGAAAGTGACTATGTTTGTGACTCTTAATCTCTTGAATTGCCCGACCGATCTCGATCAAATTTCCAACGTAGATGCGGCTCTGGCTTGGGAGTGTTTTCGGCTGTTTACTTTCACAATAGAGCTTAGGGGTGGGGAGGACAGGGAATATATAAAAATCAATAAATATAAAAATAAAAGTGACCATATGTTGGTGAATCCATAACTTCTGAGCCACCCGATCGATCTCAATAAAATTTTCAACTCATATGATATTCAAACCTGAGAAGTTTTTTATCATTTCGACAGTAGATTTTAGGGGAGGGGAAGAGGAAAGGGAAAATATGAAAATGAATAAAACAACTCCTGAACCACCCTAGCGATCTCGATCTAATTTTCAACACAGATAATGTTTGGGCCTGGGATGCTTTCTGCATTTCAACTTTTACAGTACAAAGAAGGGGAGGGGGAGGGGAGGGGACAAATATATAAAAATAAATAAAACAAAAACTCTTGAATCACTCAATCGATCTTGATCAAACTTTCAACATAGATAGTGTTCGGGCATGGGATGTTTTTGTCATTTAACTTTTACGGTGCAACCTCGGGGAGGGGGAGAGAGGGGATATATAAAAATCAATTCATATAAGACTAAAAGTGACTATTTTTGTAACTTAATTTCTCTTGAACTATCCGATCGATTTCAATCAAATTTTCAAGATACATGAGGTTCGGATCTGAAAACATATTTGCAATTTCACTTTAGCGGTAGATTCTAGGGGAGGGGGACGAATAAATAAAAACTAATAAAACCTAATAACTTTTGAACCGCCCAACCAATCTTGATCAAATTTTCAACATATATGAGGGTCGTACCTTGGGAGTTTTCTATCGTTTCACTTTGACGAGCCAACATAGAGGAGGGGGAGATATATATGTAAAAAAATAAAAATGACTGCTTTTGTGACTTCATCACTCTTGAACCACCCGACAAATCTCCATCAAATTTTTAACATGCATGAGTTTTGGGCCAGGGATTGCTTTAGGCTATTCAGTTTCACGATGCAACGTAGGGAGGGGAGAGAAATTTCAAATTGATCAAAAATAACCGAAATTAGTGCTGAATCCATAGTTTTCGGGGTCGATGAGAGAAACAGTGACACTTCTGATGCTGTTTCAATCCAAGTTCAACCCTGATTGTTGGGGAGAGGGAGGGTACAAAGTAGTGGAGGGGAATAAACATTTAAAAATGATCGGAAATGACTAATATTAGTGTCGAATCCATAGTTTTAGGGGTAGCTGAGATTAACAGTGACAATTCTAATGCCGTGTGTCGCAGCAAGGAGGAGGGGGAAGGGGAGCTATATATAATAATGATTTAAAATCACCAATATTAGTGTCTAATCCATAGTTTTCGAGATCATTCAGATAAACAGTGACATTTGCGATCCGGTTTAAGTTTAAAATTAGCCCAGTCACTTGGGGGAGGGGAAAAAGATATATATATATATATATATATATATATAAACTTCATAGAAAATGTCCAATATCAGTGTCGAATTTATGGTTTTCTGGATCCCTATACGAACAGTGGTACTTTCGATCCCGTTTAAATTCAAATTCAAGCCTTCAACTTGCGGGAAGAAGAGGTTTAAAATGATCGAAAATGACCGATATTACTGCTGAATCCACATTTTTTGAGGTCACTGAGATGAACGGTGACATTTCCCATGCCATGGCCCGCAACATGGGGTGGGGAAATATATATATGTATATATATAAGTAGTCAAAAATGACAGACACTGCTGATGAATCTATAGTTCCTGCGGTCGCCGAAATATACAGAGACACTTCTGATGCTATTTAAGTCAATTTTCAGCCCTGACACTTGGGAGATGAGGGATGACATACATTAAAATGATCCAAAATGAGCAATATCAGTGTGCATTTAAATTATTTATTTCAACCCAGCGAAGCGGGTAATATATGCTAGTAAATCTATATATATAAAATTGAAAATCACTGTTTGTGACTAAATCTGCTGAACCGTCTGGCCGATCTCGATCAAGTTTGTAACATGGATGAGGCTCGAGGCTGGGCTGGTTTTAGGCTATTCAGTTTGATGGTAAAAATGAGGGTTGGGGGAGGGGGAGTGGGTATAAAAATAAATAAAACTTAATAACTAACGAACAACTCGACCGATGTTGACCAAATTTTCAATATAGATGAGGTCCAGGCCTGGGATCGTTTCTATGATTTAAATTTGACAGAGCAACGTATGGGAAGAGAAGGAGGGGGAAATATATAAAAACCAACTTATATAAGAATGAAAGTGACTATTTTTGTAACTAAATAAATCTTGAACTATTCGTCCGATCTCAATCAAATTTTCGAGTTACAAGAGGTTCGGATCTGGAAACATTTTTCTAATTTCACTTTAACGGTAGATCATAGGGGAGCGGGAGGGAGGGGGAAGGGACGTATGAATAAAAATTAATAAAACTAATAACTTTTGAAACACTCAACAAATCACGATCAAATTTTCAATATGTATGAAGGTCGGCCCTTGGGTGTTTTTTTATCGTTTCACTTTGACGAGCCAGCATAGGCGAGGGGGAGGTATATATATATGCAAATTAAAATAAAAATGACTGCCTTTGTGACTTCATCACTCTTGAACCACCCGACCAATCTAAATCAAATTTTCAACATACATGAGTTTTGTGCAGAAATTACTTTAGGCTACTCACTTTGACGATGCAACGTAGGGGAGGGGGAGGGAGAGAAATTTAAAAATGATCAAAATGACCGATATTAGTGTTGAATCCATAGTTTTCGGCGTCGATGAGAAGAATACTGACACTTCTGATGCTGTTTCAATCCAAGTTGAGCCCTGTAGGTTGGGCATGGAGAGGACACAACGTAGGGAAGCTGGAGGAAACAACGTAGGGGAGGTGAATAAACATTAAAAATGATTGGAGATGACTAATATTAGTGTCGAATCCATAGTTTTAGGATTAGCTGAGATTTACGGTGACAATTTTGATGGCGTGTGCTGCAGCACGGTTGAAGGTGATGGGGGAGTTATATATAATGATCGAAAATGACCAATATCAGTGTCTAATCCGTAGTTTTCGGGATCATTCAGATGAACAGTGACATTTCCGATCCGGTTTAAATCCAAAATCAGTCCCACCAGTTGAAGGAGGGGGAGAAAGAGTTATATAAAAATGATCGAAATTGGCCACTATCAGTATCGAATGTATAGTTTTCTGTGTCGCTTACATGAAGTGATACTTTCGATCCCGTTTAAATTCAAATTCAAACCTTCAAATTGCGGGAGAAAGAGGTTTAAAAATTATCGAAAATGACCTATATTAGTGCTGAATCTATAGTTTTTGGGATCGCCGAGATGAACAGTGACACTTCTGATGCTGTTAAAATCCAAATTCAGCCCCGCATCTTGCGAGAGGGGAAAGGAAAATAAATCAAACAGGTAAAAAATAACCCATCGAATTCATAGTTTCCGGGGTCGCTGAGATGACCGGTGACACATCCGATGCCCTGCCGCGCAACATAAAAGAGGAGGAGGAAAAATATATAAAAATGGTCAAAATTTTCCGATATTAGTGTTTGGTTCGTAGTTTTCAGGGCCGCTGAGGTGAAGAATGACACTTCAGATCTCGTTAAAAGCCAAGTTCAGCCCCGTAACTTGGGAGAGGGGGAGATAATAAAATGATCGAAAACTATTAATATTAGTGTCGAATTCATGATTTTCGGGGTCGCCGAGATGATCATTGATCTTTCCGATGCCATTTAATTCGATGCCATTAAAAACGAAAACAGCATATTTCGTGGGTACTAAACACACGAGATACGGAATTGTGCATTTAAATTTTCATTTTACCCAGCGAAGCGGGTAAATATATGCTAGTAAGACTTCACAACTTTGGAACCACTTAACCGATCTCATCCAAATTTTCAACATGGTGAAGTTCGGACCTGGAGTGACTTCTATCACTTTAGTTTGACGGTATATATATATATATATATATATATATATATATAGATAGATAGATATATAGATAGATAGATATAGAAATATATCAGAACACCCGGTAAGACATTTTTCTGTTCGTAGTGCACGTAGATATTTCAAACAAAAAAATGAATCACTGCAGACGACAAACAAGAAGTATCACCTTTTTCCTCAACCCCTACCGAAGTTGAGCATTGTGGGTCTTCACAGGTAAGCCTAGTGTATCATCTTGCAACACGATTCAAGTTTGCGGACAGATAGTCGGGTCTGTAAATATCTGAGGGTTCAGTGAATATATTCCGGTGCACGCTAATCTATTGAGAGCAATATCCATGCGGCACACGTTTCAATATGCCTCTGAAACAAGTTGAAATCCGTAAATTAGTTTGAAATAAATAATTGCTAGCTTATTTTCAGATCGGCGCTATGGTTGCAACGACAGTAGCAATACCATGCGGCTTAGCTGTGATGCTTTTGACTCTACCGAAGTCAATGATGATAAGTAACTTAAGATTAAAAGGTAAAATCTTCTATCCTACAGCGGCCTAGGTTGGAGATTTAAAGGATATCTTTCTTACTCATCGTAGTTTCAGGAGACAGTATAGTTGTACCTCTTTGTTTATTGCAGCCTCCGAGGTAGGTAGTTATAGAAATACTCCTTTGCCTATTACGGCTTTAGAAGTTGGATTTAAGGAAATCTCCGTAACACAAAACGATCTCAGAAATAGTTTAGGAAAATAGAGATCAGCACTGGAACTTATTCTTCTGTCCACTTGAGGTTTTCCTTTATGGCTATCCTCTGAAGGGGAAGTTCGTGAGGAGACGGTTGGCCATCTTCAATTTCATTCGGAACCAACTGCGCGACTTTCTGGTATCCTCCTTCCACCGTCTGTTGGTGATTATGTTTTGAAGAGAAACCACGTGCTCGTTAATGAAGCATGCTATATAGTAGTTGCTTACACCTGAGGTACTGAACCTTAACACCCCACACCAGGAACAGAATTCATAAGATTATTTGAAAAACATAAATATTGCTCTGGAAACATTTGTTAAAAAGGTTCTATCTTCATGGCAAAATCCTTGATATGTGCCAGTAAGTAGGAATATAAGCCCGTAAAACTTTGAAAAATTCTCTTTTGGTGGAATCTTGAACTCTGTATTTTTGGCTTTCTTGCACAGATTTTAACAGAATTTCCTGATACTAAATATACGAGAACATTCACTCTGCGTAAAATAAATTTGTCTTAGGTGAAACACTAAAATTTTTTAATTTTTAAAATAAAATTTCGATAGCTATTATTGAAAAGTGTAATCTCTCAGCACGATGTCATCGGCAAAAGTTATTATTCGTTAATCAATGTAAAATCATCCTAGCTGCAATTAAGAGAGCTTGTGTGCTAGTTTTATGACCCATCACGCGTATGAGAATTTTGTAAGATTTTCTTGTGTGGTTGACCTCGAAGGTCATGTATGAACGGCTTTTCGGATGGAGCAAGATTTGGTGGTAGCTCGAGGAGAGATCTAAGGTGGTTATGTAATTCTTTTGCCTTTCAAAGTGTATAACACATACTAAGTTGACTGGAATCGCATCCACATGTATTTAATCTATGTTTTACACTGCTGAAAATTAAAAAAAAATTCTAAATGTGTTCGTATTTGGTTTACTTGACTATGATCTGTGGCGAGGCGAAGCTATTATCGTCTGTGGATCGTACAATTTTAGCATTAATGAGTTCTTGAATTTGTTTGTCTGCCTGATCTCAAACATGCATTGGAACAGGGGGATCTGTTCTGGAACACTGCCGATTTAGGGTTTCTTATTTTATTATTGTAGCCCCTATAAGGACCAATGCCGTCCGGAGTGTATAAAAACATGTTTATATTTGTATAATAACTCGTGAATGGCCTATTTCTGCGACTGGTCTAAATTAGAACTCATATCAAAAACATCAATTTCGAAATTTTTTATCCATACTTCAAAGAATTTTCAACCTCCTCTTTTCCTGTACAATTTTTATTTTCTTCTATCGAGCTCGCTTTCATTGTTGCAAAAGATTAATCCTGACATGCCATAAGATCACCCACTGGCGTATTTTTCTTTAAAGTAACAGGATAACTATTTGGATTGGAAATGACCAGTCATGATGTTTACGTCTAACCTTTGCTCAATAGTTTGTATTTGTCAAGGAAGCCGTGGAGAAACGATACGAAGAAAGATGCAGAATCATCAATCTGTCTTTTTGCTATCACCGGAATAAATGCGTGGAAAAGTGGAACTAAAGTAATGCGTTTGTCGATAAAAAAGCAAACTTGTTTTCTTTGTCTAAGTATGAGTCGTGTGTTGTGATAAAATATTTTCCTGGTTCTTTTCCGGTAATTAGGCTTTTTATGATTTTTAAATAGAGAGATAAGATTCTTTGTTAAATCGATTGTAACATATAAGCGTTTAAGCAAGTCTAAACCAAAAGTAAGTGGAATACATGATTTCTTCATCATACGAAAGTGAGAGAATTTCGTTTCCCAACTTTGAATGATACCATTGCTACATATTTCAAGTTAATCATTTTATTTCATATCCCGTTAAGTTTTTTTTTCTCGTATTAATTGAGCATCAGGAAGTAAATATTCGAAAGGCCAGATGGATATGCTGGATCCGGTGTCCACTAGCACTGTTCGTCTGCATAATTTAGTGATTATTTATAGGCTTCGTTCTGTCATTAGAATTGCTTGATCTTTGACTCCTGGACAAGGGTTGATCCTACTAGCTTTTTGGACGTTTAGAATAGGTAGAAGCTGAGTGCCTACGATTTCTGCATATTGCGCAGTCCAGTATTTCATCTTCTGTTGTGGATTTTGTTGCAGGTTTTACGGTGATACCTGATTCCTCTATAATTCTCCCCGTTGTAACATTTTTTTTTTTTTTTTTTTGCTTCATCGCTTATTCCCTTAATTCTCCTTGCTATTTTGGTTATACAAACTTGTTTCTGCATCTATTAAATACGGCTCTGCCATTTTATTGGCCAGGGAAGAAAAATCGTTTTAAACAGTAGTTTTCAGCTGGTGTGTAGATTCTACGACGTCGAGGTTAGACTTCTGATTTTCTTTCTCTAGTTGTGGTGGTGATGTTGAAGTATGTAATAGCGGAAAGGATTATATTGAAAAATAGGATTTTGTTTAGATACTGCCAAATTTACATTAACTTTATCCTGTAATGACTGAGGTAGTACATTTACCTATATACAAGTATAGTGTGACAATAATATATCGAATTGAGTTTTTTTTGCAATAGAGAAATGAATAATGTACCGAAAGCAAATATGCCTATGAGCTTATTCGTGGCTAAGCGGTTATCGTGCGCGTCTTTGGAGTGGAAGATCCGGGTTCGATTCCCGGCGGGAGCTCATGTGTTTCGGATTCCACGTTAATCAGTAGTTTCCTTCTCATATAGTCTTGCTGCTGAAAGGGATGTTAAACTCAAAATCAACTCAACTGAAAGTATGTCTATCAAGTGGCTAGCACAAATATCAGTAGTCGAGCAATAACAGTTACACATTATTATTATTATTATTATTATTATTATTATTATTATTATTATTATAATTATTATTATTGAATAGAATCTTGCAATTAGGTTTTGTTCCCTGAAGATGGGAAAGTCAACTACGAAATCTCACAGGAAGTTATATAATGCTTTGAGCATTGTGAAGCATTGTGTAGCATTTGAGTTGCGCAATATTTCGTAGGGCAGTGAGTCTTTGAAGCATGTCGGTAAGACAGAAAACGGAGAGAACAATTGTGCACATGTAGAAGCCACAGATCAAGTTTTGTTGGTGACTAATTTTGGATTCCAATGGTCTCACTATTCTCTCATTAAATTAACAGTTGAATCCTTTAAGAGCATATGTATGGATTTCATGAAGAGATCGAAGTAGAAAAAATTCTGTAAGAGTACTGTAAATATGTGAGACAAATGGATAAAAAAAAAAAAAAAAAAAAAAGTTATCAGAAAAGTGAAGGCACAGATTATTGCTAACCATTCGCATTAAAATTGACAACATTGCATATCAGCATAAGCTATGGTTTGTTTCATAGTTACTACGGCTAAAACAGTAAAATAGATAAATTGATTCGATTAGACAAATATATTATAATATTCCAGAGAAACAAAATTTTAAGTGATACAAGATTACGACCTTCAATAGTATAATAGTATTTGTGTGTTGTTGGTAAACGTTAATGCAAATAACATGATAATGTCTTAACCTTTTAAAATCCCCCCTTTGTCAGTTTTAAACTTACTGCCTTTTTCGTTTTATTGTTTTATATTCTGTCTTCTTTTGCAGTATTCTTACCGTTTAGTACTTCATTTTCCACGTTATAACAAAAATATTAAATTCGGTGGTATGAATATTTGAGTTAAGTTGATTTTGAGTTTAACATCCTTTTCAGCAGCGAGGCTATATGAGACGGGGCTACTGATTAACATGGAATCCGAACCACATGAACTCCCACCGGGAATCGAACCCGGTTCTCCCACCTGGTATGAATAATGTATCTTGTCTCGTGTTTCTTGTAGGCATAAAATGTTTCTCCTGCTGGCTTTGTAGCTAGCACGTACCTCTTTGGCCACATGGTCTCATGAAAGCATTAATAAAATCTGAACTATTATAGTGGTTCGAATTCTTTCTTAACCTATAAGTCTCTATCATACAGCCTCGGTGCTGAAAAGAAACACTAACCTTCATCGAACAAACAAACAGATATAACCCTACTTTAGTCTCGCCATTCCATTTCAAAATGAAATGAAATCTTACACTTTAACGTCCCACGAATATGCCCGTTAGGTTAACGGAGGCGATGATTAAGGTAAGTGAATGACGATGGAATCATTTGTGAAATGAGAGTGTGGAAGGAAATTAGAGTATTCCGAGAAAACCCATGTTAACGATGTTGTCCACCACAAACTAACTTCTCCGGGGTTTGAATCAATGCGCTATTTCATTTGAATTCAAATGAAATTTGTAGTTTTATATCCCTTGGTTATCCTCTATAGCTTATAATCGACGGATGATTAATGAGAGTGAATGATTATGAAATAATTGGTGGAAAGGAAAATGTGGAAACAAATTGGACCACCCAAGAAAGTCAACAGTAATTATCCATGTGATTCATTTGCTACAAAGTTAACTAGTGTTTAAAGCAATTGCTCTAATTCCATTGATCACATTTACTCACTGAACTCGCATTTTACAGATTTTACACACGATATCTTTGTTTGTTAGTGTTTTAGTTTGTTACAATTACTCCTTTTGCAAATGCCGAGTTGTTTTGGGTGCTCACTTGTACGTACCCAGTCAAGTTCGAGATACTGCATTCTGGTGCCTCTGGAAATGTAGATTTATCGCTGGCGCAACATTTGGGAGCGTATCAGGAAAATAGCTCCATTAGTAAAGCAGATATGAGTAAATACTCGGTTTTCCTATGGCCCAGATTGCATACACCTTTTGGAGGGTGCACAAACAGGTGTGGGTAGGTGTGTGTGTGTGTGTGTGTGTGTGCGCGCGCGCGTTGGTGAACCCGTCAATCTTTGTAGGTGGATCGGTCTACACAGCAGCACTCTGAGCAATTTTTGCAAAGCGAGCATTTTTTAGTGGTTGCTCGAAATGTTTTTTACTTTTAACGCGTGCAGGACCCTTATAGGGGTCCCCCCGCGAGTTCTTTTGACACAGCCGGTTGTGTGTGTAAAGTGTGTGTTCAAACTGAAAAATTTCGTTTCTCGATCGGTGTGTATTCCGACGCAGTGCCATCTACGTGTGTGTTCCAAGCAGGAACTAGAGCAATTCAAACTCCCTGCAGCAACGTTCACCATTGTTGCCAGTCAAGTATTTGTTGAATTGTTAAAGAAAATTAGCAGCCATAGCAGAGGAATTATTCACAGTACGAAGTAGGATATGAATATTGCGTAAAAATAACCCTATGCCTAAAATGTTTTTGTTTGAACTTAGGGGAGGGAGAGGTGTGTATATATATAAAAAAATCAATATTATAAAATTGAAAGTGACTATGTTTGTGACTCTTAATCTCTTGAACTGCCAGACCAATCTCGATCAAATTTGCAACATAGATGCGGTTCTGCCCTGGGAGTGTTTTAGCTGTTTACTTTGACAGTAGAACTTTGGGGAGGGGGAGGTGGGGGACATAGAAAAAATAAATAAAACTTGATAACTCTTGAACCAAATGACCGATCTTGATCAAATTTTCAATGTAGATGAGGTTTGGGACTGGGATGACTTTCAACATTTCATTTTGCGGAGAACGTAAGGAAGGGGATGGAGGGGTAAATTTATGAAATCAATAAATATAAAAATAAAAGTGACCATGTTTGTGAATAATTAACTTTTGAACCCGATCGATCTCAATCAGATTTTCAACATATATGGAATTCAAACCTGAGAAGTTTTTTATCATTTCATTTTGACAGTAGATTGTAGGGGAGGGACAGGGGAAATAAATGAAAATAAATAAAGCTTAACTCTTGAACCACCCTACCGATCTCGATCTAATTTTCAACATAGATAAGTTTTGGGCGGAGATGCTTTCTTCATTTCACTTTTACAGTACAAAGAAGGGGAGGGGACAGATATATAAAAATAAATAAAACTTAATAACTCTTGAACCACTCAACCGACCTTGATCAAACTTTCAACATAGATAGGGTTCGGGCATGGGAAGTTTTTATCATTTAACTTTTATTGTGCAACCTAGAGGAGGGGGAGGGAGGAGATATATAAAAATCAATTCATATAAGACTAAAAGTGACTATTTTTGTAACTTAATTTCTCTTGAACTATTCCATCGATCTCAATCAAATTTTTAAGATACATGAGCTTCGGATCTGAAAACATATTTGCAATTTCACTTTAGCGCTAGATCCAAGGGGAGGGGAACGTATAAATAAAAACTAATAAAACCTAATAGCTTTTGAACCACCCAACTAATCTTCATCAAATTTTCAACATATATGAGGGTCGGGCCTTGAGTTTTTTTTTTTATCGCTTTACTTTGACGAGCCAACGTAGCGGAGGGGAGGGGGAGATATATATGTAAAAATAATACAATAAAAATGACTGCATTAGTGACTTCATCACTCTTGAACCACCCGACCGATCTCAATCAAATTTTCAACATACATGAGTTTTGGGGCAGGGATTGCTTTAGGCTATTGTTTCACAATGAAATGTATGGAGGGGGAGGGGAGAAATTTCTAAATGATCCAAAATGACCGAAATTAGTGTTGAATCCATAGTTTTCGGGGTCGATGAGAGAAAAAGTGACACTTCTGATGCTGTTTCAATCCAAGTTCAGCACTGATAAATGAGGAGGGGAAGGGTACAATGTAGTAGAGAGGAATAAACATTTAAAAATGATCGAAAGTGTCTAATGTTAGTGTCGAATCCATAGTTTTAAGAGTAGCTGAGATTAACAGTGACCATTCTGATGCCGGATGTCGCAGGAAGGAGGAGGGGGAGGGGAGCTATGAAACATAATGATCGAAAATCACCAATATTAGTGTCTAATTCATAGTTTTCGAGATCATTCAGATGATTAGTGACATTTACGATCCGGTTTAGGTCTAAAATCAGCCCCGCCACTTGGGGGAGGGGAAGATATATATATATATATGATAGAAAATGGTCAATATCAGTATCGAATTTATAGTTTTCTGGATCCCTTATATGAACAGTGGTACTTTCGATCCCGTTTAAATCCAAATTCAAACTCACAACATGGGGAAAGGGGAGGAGGAGATATTTAAAAATCATCGAAAATGACCGATATTAGTGCTAAATCCACAAAAATTTATGAGGTCGCTGAGACACAGTGACACTTCCGATGTCATGGCCCGCAACATAGGGCTGGGGGAAATGTATATATATAAATGGTCAAAGTAAGAGATACTACTGATAAATCTATAGTTCCTGCGGTAGCCGAAACGAACAGAGACACTTCTGATGCTGTTTAAGTCAATTTTCAGCCCTGACACTTGGGAGATGAGGAGGGATGACATACATTAAAATGATCCAAAATGAGCAATATCAGTGTGCATTTAAATTATTTATTTCAACCCAGCGAAGCGGATAATATATGCTAATAAATCTATATAGATAGATAGATGGATGGATAAAATTGAAGATCACTGTTTGTGACTCTAAATCTGCTGAACCGTCTGACCGACCTGGATCAAATTTGTAACATGGATGAGGTTTGAGGCTGGGCTGGCTTTAGGCTATTCAGTTTGATGGTAGAACTGAGGGTTGGGGGAGGAGGAGTGGGTATAAAAATAAATAAAACTTAATAACTCCAGAACAACTCGACCGACCTTGACCAAATTTTCAACAGAGAGAGGTTCAGGCCTGGGATCGTTTCTATGATTTAAATTTGAGGGAGCAATGTATGGGATGAGAAGGAAGGGGAGATATATAAAAATTATTTTACATAAGAATGAAAGTGACTATTTTTGTGACTTAATAAATCTTGAACTATCCGACCGATCTCAATCAAATTTTCGAGTTACACGAGGTTCGAATGTGGAAACTTTTTTGTAATTTCACTTTAACGGTATATTCTAAAGGAGCGGGAGGGGAAGGGGACGAATGAATAAAAATAATAAAACTAATAACTTTTGAACCATCCAACCAATCTCGATCAAATTTTCAACATGTATGAGGGTCGCCCGTTGGGTATTTTTTATCGTTTCACATTGACGAGCCAGCATAGGGGAGGGGGAGGGAGAGAAGTATATGAAGTTGAGTTGAGTTAGTTAAGCGTCCCTTTCAGCAGCGAGGCTATATGAGACGTGGACCTACTGATTAACGTGGAATCCGAACCACATGAGCTGCCGCCGGGAAGAGAAGTATATGAAATTTAAAATAATAAAGACTGCTTTGTGACTTCATCACTCCTGAACCACCAGACCGATCTCAATCAAATTTTCAACATACATGAGTTTTCGGGCAGTGATTGTTTTAGGCTATTGTTTCACAATGAAATGTATGGAGGGGGAGAGGGAGAAATTTAAAAACGATAAAAATTACCGATATGTGTTGAATCCATAGTTTTCGGGGTCGATGAGAGAAACAGTGACACTTCTGCTGCTGTTTCAATCCAAGTTCAACCTTGATAGTTGGGGTGGGGGAGAAAACAACGTAGGGGAGGGGAATAAACATTAAAAATGATTGGAAATGACTAATATTAGTGTCGAATCCATAGTTTTAGGATTAGCTGAGATTTACGGTGACAATTTTGATGGCGTGTGCCGCAGCACGGTTGATGGGGAGGGGGAGTTATATATAATAATGATCGAAAATGAACAACATTTGTGTCTATTCCGTAGTTTTCGCGATCATTAAGATGAACAGTGACATTTCCAATCCAGTTTAAATCCAAAATCATCCCCACAAATTCTAGGAGAGGAAGAAAGTTTTATATAAAAATGATCGAAAATGACCATTATCAGTATCGAATGTAAAGTTTTCTCGGTCGCTTAGATGAACAATGATACTTTCGATCCTGTTTAAATTCAAATTCGAACCTTCAACTTGGAAGAGGAAGAGGTTTAAAATGATCGAAAATGACTGATATTAGTGCTGAATCCACATTTTTGGGGGTCACCGAGATGAACGGTGACACTTCCAATGACATGGGCTGCAACATGGCGGAGTGGGATATAATGGTCGAAAATTACCGATATTAGTCTTGAATTTATAGTTTTCGGGGTCGCCGAGATGAACAGTGACACTTCTGATGCTGTTAAAATCCAAATTCAACCCAACATCTTGGGAGAGGGGAAGAGAAATAAATCAAACGGGTAAAAAATAAGCCATATTAGTGTCAAATTAATAGTTTCCGAGGTCGATGAGATGACCTGTGACATCCGATGTCCTGCCGCGCAACATTGAAGAGGGTGGGATATATAAAAATGGTCAAAAATTTTCAATAAAAATGTTTGATTTGTAGTCTGAGATGAAGAATGACACTTCAGATCCCGTTTAAAACCAAATTCATTCCGCAACTTGGGAGAGGGAGACATAATAAAATGATCGAAAACTATTAATATTAGTGTCGAATTCATGATTTCCGGGGTCGCCGAGATGACCAGTGATCTTTCCGATGCCGTTTAATTCGATGCCATTAAAAACGAAAGCAGCATATTTCGTGGTTACCAAACACATGAGAGACGGAATTGTGCATTTAAATTTTCATTTTACCCAACGAAGCGGGTAAATATATGCTGGTAAAACTTCATAACTTTGGAACCACCGAACCGATCTCATTCTAATTTTCAACATGGATGTAGTTCGGATCTGGAATGACTTTTATCATTTTAGTTTTACGGTATATATCAGACCACCCGGTAAAGGCATTTTTCTGTTCGTACTGCACGTAGAAACTTCAAACAAAAAATGAATCACTGCTGACGACAAACAAGAAGTATCCCACTTTTCCTCAACCCCAACCGAAGTTGCGCAGTGTGGATCTTCAAAGATAGGCCTAGTGTATCATCTTGCAACACGAATCAAGTTTGCGGACAGATAGCCGGGTCTGTAAATATCTGAGGGTTCAGTGAATATATTCCGGTGCACGCTAATCTATTGAGAGCAATATCCATGCAACACACGTTCCAATATGCTTCTGAAACAAGTTTAAAGCCGTAAATTAGTTAGAAATAAATAATTGCTAGCTTATTCTCAGATCGGTGTTATGGTTGCGACGATAGTAGCAACACCATACGGCTTAGCTGTAATGCTTTTGCCTCTACCAAAGTCGATGGTGGTAAGTAACTTAAGATTACCAGGTAAAATCTTCTATCCCACAGCGGTCTAGGTTGGTGATTGAAAGGATATCTTTCTACTCATCGTAGTTTCAGGAGACAGCATAGTTGTATCTCTTTGCTTTTTGCAACCTCCGCGGCAGGTAGTTATAAAAATACGGAGTTAACAAAACCTCCGTAACACAAAACGATCTCAGAAATAGTTTAGGAAGGTTAGCGGTCAGCACTGGAACTTATTCTTCTGTCCACTTGAGGTCCTTTTTTATGACTTTCTTCTGAAGGGGAAGTTGGTGAAGATAGAGTTGACCATCTTCAATTTCCTTCGGAACCAACTGCGCATCTTCCTGGTATCCTTCTACCACCGTCTGTTGGTGATTGTTTCGAATAAAAAACACGTGCTCCTGAATGAAGCATGCGTTATGGTAGTTGCTTACACCTGAGATACTGAACCTTACAGCCCCCACACCAGGAACAGAATTCACAAGATTATTTGAAAAACACAAACATTGCCTTGGAAACATCTGTTAAAAACGTTCTATCTTACTGCCACATATCAAGGATTTTGCCATGAAGTAGGAACATAAGCCCGTAAAACTGCAAAATTCTCTTTTGGTGGAATCTTCAACAATATATTTTTGGCTTTCTTCCAGAGGTTTTAAAAGAATTGCCTGATACTAAATATACGAGAACATTCACTCTGAGTAAAATAAATTTGTCTTAGGTGAAGCACAAAATTTTTTTAATTTTTAAAATAAAATTCCGATAGCAATTATTGAAAAGTGTAGCCTCTCAGCACGATGTCATCGACAAAAGATTTTATTCGTTAATTAATGTAAAATCATCTTAGTTGCAATTAAGAGAGCATGTGTGCTAGTTTTATGACCCATCACGCATATAAGAATTTTGTAAGATTTTCTTGTGTGATTGACCTCGAAAATCATGTATCAACGGCTTGTCGGATGGAGCAAGATTTGGTGGTAGCTCGAGGAGAGATCTAAGGTGGTTATGTATTTTTTGCCTTTTAAAGTGTTTAACACATACTCAATTAACTGGAATGGCACCCACAGGTATTTAATGTATGTTTTACACTGCTGTAAATTCAAAACAATTTTAAATGCGTTCGTATTTGGTTTCTTGACAATAATTTGTGGCGAGGCGAAGCTATTATCGTCTGTGGGTCGTATAATTCAAGCATTAATAAGTTCTTGAATTTGTTTGTTTGCCTGATCTCGAACATGCATTGGAACGGGAAGATTTGTTCTGGAACACTGCCGATTTAGGGATTCTTATTTTATGATTGTAGCCCCTATAATGTCCAATGCCGTCCGGAGTGTATAAAAACATTTTTGTATTTGTATAATAACTCGTGAATGGCCTATTTCTGCGACTGTTCTAAAAGTAGGATTAATGTCAAAAACATCAATTTTGAAAATTTTTATCTATACTTCAAAGAAATGTCAACTTCCTCTTTTCTTGTACAATTTTTATTTTCTTCCATTGAGCTCGCTTCCATTGTTGCAAAAGATTAATCCTGACATTCCACAAGTTCCACCACTGGCGTATTTTTCCTTAAAGTTACAGGATAACTGGATTGGAAATGACCAGTCATGTTGTTTACGTGTAACCTTTGCTCAGTAGCTTGTATATGTCAAGGAAGCCGTGGAGAAACGATACGAAGGTGCAGAATCATCAATCTGTCTTTTTGCTATCAGCGGAATAAATGCGTGGAAAAGTGGAACTAAAGTAATGCGTTTGTCGATAAAAATGCAAACTTGTTTTCTTTTTCTAAGTATATGAGTCGTGTGTTGTGATAAAATGTTTCCCTGGTTCTTCTCTGGGAATGTTGGGTTTCTATGGTTTTTAAATACAGAGATAAGATTCTTTGTTAAATCGATTGTAACATATAAGCGTTTTAGCAAGTCTAAACCGAAAATAACTGGAATACAGGATCTCTTCGTCATACGAAAGTAGTGAGAGAATTTCGTTTCCCAACTTTGAATGATACCATTGCTACATACTTCAAGTTAATTTTATTTCATATCCGTTTAACCGCTGTTTTATGTTGTATTAATTGAACATAAGGAAGTAAATATTCGAAGGGCCAGATGGAAATGCTCGATCCGGTGTCCACTAGCACTGTTCGTCTTCGTAATTTAGTGATTATTTATAGGCTTTGTTCTGTCATTAGAATTGCTTGATATTTGACTCTAGAACAAGAGTTGGCACTACTCGCTTTTTGGACGTTTAAAGTAGATAGAAGCACAGTGCCTAAGCTTTCTGCATATTGCGAAGTCCAGTATTTGATCTTTTGTTGTGGATTATGCTGGAAGTTTTGTGGTGACCCCTGATTCCTCTATACTTCTTCCCGTTCTAATAGTTTTTTTTTCTTCAATATTCCCTTAATTCCCATTTCTGTTTTGGTTATGCAAACTGGTTTGTGCAACTATTAAATACGGCTCTACCATTTTATTGAACAGGGAAGAAAAATCGTTTTAAACAGTAGTTTTCTCTTGCTGTTGAGATTCTACGACGTCGAGGTTAGACTTATGATCTTTCTCTAGTTGTGGTGGTGATATTGGAATATGTAATAGCAGAGAGGATTATATTGAAAAATAGGATTTTGTATAGGTACTGCTAAATTGACATTAACTTTATCCTGTAATGATTCAAGAGACTAAGGTAGTACATTTATGTATATACAAGTATAGTGCGACAATAATATATCGATTTTTTTTTTTTTTTTTTTTTTTTGCAATAGAGAAATAAAAACTGCGCCGAAAGCAAATATGCTTCTTCGTTGCTAAGCGGTTATCGTGCGCGCCTTTGGAGTGGGAGACCCGGGTTCAATTCTCGGCGGGAGCTCATGTGTTTCGGATCCCACGTTAATCAGTAGTTCCCTTCTCATATAGACTCGCTGCTGAAAGGGATGTTAAACTCAAAATCAACTCAACTGAAAGTATGTCTATCAAGTGGCTAGCACAAATGTCAGTAGTCGAGCAATAACAGTTACACATTATTATTATTATTATTATTATTATTATTATTATTATTATTATTATTATTGAATAGAATCTTGCAATTAGGTTTTGTTCCCTGAAGATGGGAAAGTCAACTACGAAATCTCACAGGTAGTTATATAATGCTTTGAGCATTGTGAAGCATTGTGTAGCATTTGAGTTGCGCAATATTTCGTAGGGCAGTGAGTCTTTGAAGCATGTCGGTAAGACAGAAAACGGAGAGAACAATTGTGCACATGTAGAAGCCATGGATCAAGTTTCGTGGGTGACTAATTTTGGATTCCAATGGTCTCGCTATTCTGTCATTAAATTAACAGTTGAATCCTTTAAGAGCATATGTATGGATTTCATGAAGAGATCGAAGTAGAAAAAAATCTGTAAGAGTACTGTAAATATGTGAGACAAATGGATAAAAAAAAAAAAAAAAAAAGTTATCAGAAAAGTGAAGGCACAGATTATTGCTAACCATTCGCATTAAAATTGACAACATTGCATATTAGCATAAGCTATGGTTTGTTTCATAGTTACTACGGCTAAAACAGTAAAATAGATAAATTGATTCGATTAGACAAATATATTATAATATTTCAGAGAAACAAAAGTTTTAAGTGATACAAAATTACGACGTTCAATAATATAATAGTATATTTGTGTTTTGTTGCTAAGTGTTAATTGAAGTAACATGATAATGTCTTAACCTCTTAAAATCCCCCCTTTGTCACTTTTAAAGTTACTGCCTTTTTCGTCTTATTGTTTTATATTCTGTCTTCTTTTGCAGTATTCTTACCGTTTAGTACTTCATTTTCGACGTTATAACAAAAATATTAAATCCGATGGTACGAATAGTTGAGTTAAGTTGATTTTGAGTTTAACATCCCTTTCAGCAGCGATGCATGAGACGGGAACTACTGATTAACATAGAATCCGAACCACATGAGATCCCACCGGGAATCAAACCCAGGTCTCCTACCTGGTATGAATAATGTATCTTGTCTCGTGTTTCTTTAGGCATATAATATTGTTCTCCAGCTGGCCTTGTAGCTAGCACGTGCCTCTTTGGTCACATGGTCTCATGGAAGCATTAATAAAATCTGAACTATTATAGTGGTTTGGATTCCACCTTAACTTATAAGTCTCTCTCTCATACAGCCTCGGAGCTGAAAAGAAACACTAACCTTCATCGAACAAACAAACAGATATAACCCTACTCTCGCCATTCCATTTCAAAATGAAATTAAATCTTACAGTTTAACGTCCCACAAATATGCTTGTTAGGTTAAGGGAGGCGATGATTAAGACAAGGGAATGATGATGGAATAATTAGTAGAATGAGAAAGTGGATGGAAATGGGAGAGTTTCGAGAAAACCCATGGAAACTATGTTGTCCACCACAAACTAACTTCTCTGGAGATTGAATCAATGAACTATTCCATTTGAAATCAAATGAAATTTCTAGTTTTATATCCCTTGGTTATCTTCTATAGCTTATAATCGACGGATGATTAATGAGAGTGAAT